>NW_007249783.1:116207-123898 GCF_000164805.1 Carlito syrichta
CGTGGATTGCCTGAGCCCGTGGATTCGAGACCTGCCTGGGCAGCAAGACCTCATCTCTACAATAAATCAAAAAATCAGCCAGGCGTGGTAGCATATGCCTGTAATTCCGGCTACTCGGAAGGCTGAGGCGGAAGGATCGCCGGATCCCAGCAGGTCGAGGCTGTGGTGGCCCGGAGCGGCCACTGCACTCCAGTCTGGGCAGCAGAGTGAGACTCCAACTCAAAAAAAAAACCAAACCAAAACCAAACCAAAAAACCTTAATTTCACATAAGCAACATAAAAATGGCTTTGAATCTCATAGATTATATTTATTTAGTAGGCAATGGTAAAGTATTCCGATGAATTAATGAAAATATTTTATATCTTTTTTGAGTATTTTTTCATTATAAAGATGTGGGTTACGTATGCAGGTACCCTTGTTGATGAAGTATGCCCCATCCTCCCCTAGCAGTTTCCCTCAACTGCCAGTCCCACCCCCACTCCCCTGACAGTTTCCCGTTCCTGCCAAACACTTTCTTATAGTTTTTTATAATTGTTCAAGGTCCGCTTATGAGCGAGAATATTTTATATCTTTAGAGTTATTTTCCAATCGACTGTTGTAGGCAGGCTCAAGATACAGCTGTTTCATGAAGTTTTGTTTGGACTTTTGGTCAAATTTGATTATTATTATTTTTTAACCTTAGTACTACAGCTCTTAAAATTCACTGGTCAAAGTACAAACACGTGTCAGCAATTGTTTTGTACTTAAAAAATATGACATCAGAATAAGGGAGATAAGTAGATCTCTAAGAGTATTGTTGAAGGTAATATCTCTCTCTTAAATTTGTGTTTAGAATGATTACAGTGATTATTTGTATGAGAGAAATGAATGACACTATCATTTAGGCAATCGTGTTTATTACCTAAATTGCAGTTAATTTTATTTTAAAAATCTATTATTTTGAATTACATAGTAATATGTTTTGTGACATAAGTGAAACAATACAATAAATAATATATGTATGCAGGGTGATCATCTCTCCCAAATCCCCCTCCACTTTGACAACCACATGTAACCTGTGTGAAAAGCCTCTGGTAATACTCTTCAATTCTTTTTGTTCTTTCAATGTATATAAGCATAAATTCACATACAGAGATACATTAATGCTTAACTGATTTTAAAATTAATATATAATCATACTATACATCTTGTTCTGCACCTGATTAATTTTAATTAACAGTATATCAAGGACATGCCTACAATTTCATATATATATCACTCATATTATATAAAGTCTCAAATAACTTTAAAAAAAGAAGGGGTAGGCTGGGTGCGATGGTTCAAGTCTATAATCCCAGCACTTTGGGAGGTCGAGGCGAGAGGATTGCCTGAGCTCAGGGGGCAACTTGGCAAGATCTTTTGACAAATCAAAAAATTAGCGGGGCATAGTAGTGCGTGCCTATAGTTCCAACTACTTGGAAGACTGAGGCAGAAGGATAGCCCGAGCACAGCAGGTCAAGGCTGTGGTGACAGAGTAAGACTCCTACTTAAAAAGAAAGAAAGAAGGGATAAACGCTGTGAATAGGAAATTCAAAGAAGTGTAAATGTAAATACAAAAGGCAAAAGTAAATACAAAATAAACAAAAAATTATCAAATTCATTGGAAATAAGGAAAATGCAAATTAATGTAACTAGACATAGCTTTATATCCAAAAGACTGGCAAATATTTAAATGAATTAAGATGCCTGTCAAAAATGAAAACCCAGGAAAAAACTAGTAAATTATAATGTTTTTCAAAAGATTTGGCAATATTTATCAAATATATATTCAAAATACAACCTATTATCTATCTATCTATCTATCTATCCATCATGTGTTTATTTGCTTTCTTAAAAATTTTAACCCAGAATTCCTAGACATTATTTTACTTTTGAATATCTATTGTATAAAAATAAAAATGACAATATTCAGACATGTAAGAACAAGATGTTCATGTGGAATATTATCACAAGACATATGAGGCTGATTACTTAGAGGAATGGGGAAAGAAAAGACAGAAGCAAGTAAAAGAAAAGAAAAAAAGGACCACCAAAAAAAAAATTAAGCCAGGCTCGGTGGCTCAGCCTGTAATCCCCCGCCTTTGGGAGGCTGAGGTGAGTGGATTGCCTGAGCCCGCGGGTTCGAGACCCGCCTGGGCAGGCGAGACCTCATCTCTACAATAAATCAAAAAATTAGCCAGGCGTGGTAGCACGCGCCTGTAATTCCGGCTATTCGGAAAGCTGAGGTGGAAGGATCGCCGGAGCCCAGCAGGTCGAGGCTGCGGTGGCCGGGAGCGGTCACTGCACTCCAGTCTGGGCAACAGAGTGAGACTCCAACTCAAAAAAAAAAATAAAAAAAATAAAAAAAAAGCATGTTATGATCCCATTTATGCAAAATTATATTACATGTATAACTGTATTAATACACTGAATAAATTTATTTCATTCTATACCAACCTAAAATTGTATATTATGCAGGATAATACTCATACACTTCTTTCACATATATGATTTTAACTAATTGAAAAATTATAGTAAAAATAATTTTATGATAGATACTGAGAGGGCCTTATTGGTGTATAATATCATATATAAAAGTTTTCCAGGACTCACACAGTCAGGTTGCTTACTGTTTTGTCTTTGGTAACGCGTTTTGACTGTTAGTACTATTCAATTAAATGAGGAATTGGAACAATTTAACCTAAGTTATTTTAGTCAATAAACTAAAAGATCACTTTAAAGGAAAAGCAGCAGATATTATCCCCCAAATACTTAAGGTCGATGAGGGCAATGCAGTTCATGAGTGAAAGTATATTCACAATTTCTTTCCACCAATTTTCCCCCTAAGTATTATATGTATTTTACAGAAAGCATGTAAGAAATATATGCTTCAGAAAGTGACAATTGGTGTGATTGTATTTGAACTTTATGCTACTTACCCATATTGCGTTACATAGAATACTGGGATGTAAATTTTATAGGTAAGAATAAAATAGGTACAAGTATTAAATTAGTGCTGCTTAATAAATGCAAAGTATAATAATCATGTAGTTAAAGGACTACAGAAAATAAAAGTTAGCACTGATTGTGTCTCTTCAGGGTAACATACATTTTCCAAGCATCTGTTTTAGGGGGTATTGCACGTGTGTGTGTGTGTGTGTGTGTGTGTGTGTGTGTGTGTGTGTGTGTGTGGTGTTTTGGTTGATTTGTTATTTTTGGAGATCCTAAAATATTTCACTGAACATATTGTGGTAATTGTTTCATGTGATATAATCTTATTCATTTGTAGTTATCCCATAGTTCTTGCATATTTTGTTCTTTTTTTTTTTTTTTCCAGTCTTTGCTCTCTTTGCTTTTAAGTTTGGGAAGTTTCTATTGATATACAAATATGAACGCTCAGAGATTCTTTCCTCAGCTGTATTCAGTCTATTAATAAGCCCATCAAAAGCATTTTTTGTTTCTGTCAGTTTTTTTGATCTCTAACATTTCTTTTTGGTTCTTTCTTAGGATTTCCATCTCTCTGCTTAGATTTACCATCTGTTCTTGCATGCTGTCTACTTTATTCATTAGTTACCTTAGCCTATTTTCCTAGTTTTAAAAATTCTCTGTCTGATAATTTCATTATCCTATCCAACCCAATCCATGTCCAGTTCTGATGTTTGTTTGTCTCTTTAAACAATGTTTTTTGTCTTTTTGTGGAATTTTTTTTGCCTTTTAGTGTGCTTTGTAATTTTTTTCTTGATAACCGAATATGATGTGCTGGGTAAAAGAAACTGCTGCAAACAGGCCTTTAGTAAGGTGATTATAGTTGTAGGGGGAGGGGAAGCGTTCTGTAGTTCTATAATTAGGTCTTAGTCATTTAGTGAGCCTATGCCTCTGGACTATGAATTTTGCATGTGCTTCTCAGCGCTTACATCCCTGCATTAGTAGCATTAGTACTCAGAAAAAAATATTCCCAAAATATGGTACCTTGGCATGCTGAGTGCTTTGAAAATTGAAAGATCTCAGAAATAAGTCTCAGAACAAAAGTTTCTCTCTGACCTTCTACAATCCCTGCCTCTCAGTCCTCAAGCCTGTTGTACCTGAATCCTGAATCCGAGAGACCACCAAAGAGCCAGCTCCGATGCAAATCACACGAGGGTCTTTATCCAGTCTCGATTCTGGGCTCACGTGTGTAACTGGTGCAGCGCACAGGAACACAAGCCCTGACCCAGCGCAGCAAGCAGCTTATGTACACAGTTATAAGGGAGGGGAAAGAACTTTAAACTTGTTCGCACATGATTGGGTAATTTCTCCTACTGGGTACGGGGGCGTTTGGGATTGGTTGGTTTGTATGGTCGCGGGCCTGACCATCAATGGTCAGGCGGGCTGGGTGGAACCGGTTGGGACATCTGGAATGTGAGATTACTAGGGGAGTGGAGCAGGAAATGGGGCCAGAGGGTCTGCACCGTGACTCCCCGGTTTTCTTTTGGTATGTGAACTTGTTTACCAAAAGTATACTACTGGGCTTGGGCGGGAAAGCAAGCATACATCTGAGTTTTAAAAACGAGTTTCAATATACATTCAGAATAAGCTTCAACCTACACTTAAAACAAGTTTTATCACACAATTATGAACTAGATGGCCCTTGAGCTCCTCATGGCCCTTCCAGTGCACAAGATGAAGCTATTCTCTAAAGTTCCTTTATCAACATAGATCCCCAAAAGATCTTCAAAGAGGGACACAATTGTGCTTGATTCCTTCTCTGAAATTGTATTAACGAGAGAAATAAAAACTCATATCATAGTGAAACAGATTGAGAAGTAAAGTACCACAGCCAGAGCTCAGATCAACTTTAAACTTTGTCCCAAACCATTTTTTATTCTTTGGTTTCATTTGATTTCCAAACAGAATCATTCACAAGACAATGTCTGGCTCCTGGGTCCATTAGTTTTCCCTAAAAAATCATTTACTCCCATAACCCCATCTATGTTTCCCTATGCAGAAGAGCATATAAGTATCTGGTCTCACAGGGTTATTGGATAATCATTCTCCTATGATTCCCTAATGCTATGCCATTAAGATAGGCTTTCTCTCCTATGAATCTTCCTTTCATCAGTTTGTTTTCCCTACTCACACCTACATCACCCTTAGGTAGGACAGGATTACTAGAGTTGGTTGCAGCTGGGTATTTTCCTTTCTCCGAATCAACTAAACTCTGATAAAATGCCAGTGAGATAGCATCTGGTTAAATATTTTTACCTGAAGGCAGACTTTAAGAACTGTGTTCTAGTATACAGTAAGTCCTCACTTATCATCCATAGGCTCTTGGAAACTGCAACTTTAAGTGAAACAACATATAACAAAACCATTTGTTTCCTCATTATCAACATGATAACAAAATGACACAGAACAAACTGACATTCCAGGTCCTGCTGTTCGGTCAGTTTTATTACAGTTGCAGTTTCCAAAAACCTTCCTATCTGTGATGTTAGGTGAGGAATCACTGTATTTCAAAATGGTTCATTTTCTCCTCCACTGCCAGAAGCAGGAGGGGATTCTCTTCCAATATTTTGTGTGAACTTGGTCATGTTCCTAGAGGTAAAACTCATGAAAGTGTGGGGACTCCTGATATCTGCGTCCCCCTGGAGTTGTTTACTCCTAGATTTGTCCACACTTAGACTCTAGCAATTCATCTGTTACAGGTTTTCTACCCAGCACTGGCTCCCACATAGGTTTCTGCTCTAGTAGATCGTACGTAACTCTCTGTATTTCTTGTCTCTCCAGTTTTGAAGGCAGATGTTTGTCCTGTGACCTCGCTTCTCTTACTAGTCTAAGAGGAGTTTCCGAATATTCAGTTTATTCGGCTTTTTACTTGTTAGAATGAGGGACTTCCAAGCCCATTGCATATGTGACTAAAAATTAGAAGTTCCTGCATAATATTATCCTTAAATTTTTAAGTTGTATGATATCACCAATATTTTTCACAATTTCTACTATTGAAAACAATATATGCCTATGAACATAGAAAATAAAAACTAAACAGAACTCTCATTCATATTATTTTTTCTCAAAAAAATTGTTTTGTTTTTAAACATAAAACATTAGTGCTTAGCAGTTCTTTGTTCAAGGATTTACAAATAATATTTTTGTTTTTATGTGATTGAAAATAAATGTCTCTCCTTCTCCCTGTGGAAAGATACATTAATGGCATATGTAATTCTGGGATAATTATCTTTTCTAACTATAAGACTTTGAAGTTATTTTTCCTAACTACAAGAATTTGAAGATTTTAACCTCTGTCATTTGTAACCTATTACTGCTCATGCAAATTCTGATGTTAGTATATTCCCTCTAGCAGCTTTCAAAATATTCCTTTAGCTGGAACACAAAGATTTTTCACCATAATGTATCTATATGCTTTTTAAATTTGAAGATTTATGGCTTTGTTTTTTTTTGGTTGTTTTTTTTTTTTAATTTTTAGAATTTATGTCTTGCCTCTTATTTTCTTTATTTAATCTGGCACCTCTGAAAATGGATATTGGTACTTCTCAGCTCATTTCTTGTATTTTTATTTATTTTTCAATTTTTCTTCTCTAGATGTTGTTTCCTGAATAATCTCATCCTTTCTATCATCCAATTTTTAAATTTTCTCTTGACTTTATTTTCTACTAGGGTTATTTCTAATTACAATCATGAAATTTTTCATATTTATATGATTCCAGATTATTATTTATTTCTACTATCTAGACCTATATTTCAATAGATATATTGAAAACAATTTGATAAACAGAAAATATACATATCTGCTTATTTTTTTGACTGTTCCCTCTTATTTTTTGCTTTAAGGATTTTAACTTTACTTATTTTAAAGTCATTTGAAAATTTTCTGTTTCCTTGATTGTTCATTTTCTTACTTGGAGGTTTTGGCTGTCTATAATGGATATATATTTCCTCTTTTGCTTTGGATTTTTTTTTTCTTTGCTAGACTTACTTGAGAGTAATCCTATCCTGCTGCTTGTCCCTTCCTTGCACATTGCATGGGTTCGAAAATCAGTGAAATACATACCCCAAAGCAAGCTCCTATTATACAAGCTGGAAAACTATGCTTCAAGAGAAAATTATAGCTCCTGTCTTCCAGCAAAACTACAGTAGCAAGACTTTTGGTGTATGCTTCTTTTTCCTAATGTAACAACCAGAAAGGAACTTATGCAACCATGAATAAGCATCTGGGTACAACTGTGAACAAGCAGGGAACGCTTTTATACATAACCAAGGGGCATATAGTTTGTCCTCCGGCTTCATGGACAGAACCTGATTCTGAGTTTTCACTATCTGTAGTGGAGGTTTTAGTGTCTTTTGCATAGGATTTGGGATCCCAGGCTCTGCTACTTTTTCCAATATTCACACTTTCAGTGAGTACCAGCATCTGCTCATCTCAGAGATGTGGGTTTCCGCTTTACATCTATGTAGCAGATATTCTGTTATCCATTTCAGTTTCCCTTACTGCTTCTGTGAGTAGTTTAAAAACTATATCTATCATTTTGCTGTTTTTGTTTTTAAGTGAGAAGACTCCATGTGTTCATTTTCATCCAGTTTTCCATAAGGGGTCTTCTCTGAACCAATTATTAAAAATAACTGTCGGTGACCAGCACTGACCAAGGGTGGGTTAGGACCCGCACCAGAGAATCTG
>NW_007249783.1:124863-148981 GCF_000164805.1 Carlito syrichta
GGGAAACAGCTTTCGGGAACAAGAGCTGACTACCCAGTCTACAGGAAATAGAAGTTAAAAAATATCTAGAAAGAAGTAAAACTAGAAAGACAGAGAGAAATAATTCTGCTATGCACTTTCCATCAGGTGTATTGAGATTTACTTATAAGTTTTACTGCCATGTATGCACACTGGTCACTAATCACACGTCAATATTATAGGTATAACTGATATCCTATGTCAGAGGCGATCTTCCAGCTGGGCCTTTACAGGCCTCAGCCATGTAGCTATAGATGTTGGCTCCCAACAAATAACTTTTGAAAATCATGTGGTATATATAGATGATTACTTTTCTTTCCCTTTCTCTTCCTAAATCCTAAAAGTGCAAAGTTAGGCCTTTCCATATTTCAAATTGAAGAATTGGAGTGCATTTGGAATGTTGGGGAATGCTAAAATCCCCAAATATATTGGAATGAATATATTGTCATCTTTTAGATTTCAATTAGTCACATGCACAGACTTTTTTGCTGAGATGTTGTGAATCTAAACTATTGGTCTAGTTACATGGGGAATGTTAATATAGTAAGACAAAATAGTGAAACATCTATCATTCTTTCTCATCAACTCAAATTTTGTCACACTATTTCAAAGGCTGCAAACTGACTTAATAGTAAATATATTATATCATTTTATGCTTATTTTTCTTCCACAATTGATAAAATATTAAGCCATATGTAAAAGGATATGTATTTTTCTGAAACACTAAAAAAATTCATGTATATAGTTTGAGGTTTGACATGAAGAGTTTAATTTTATTATAATTCTTTCCAGTTAGAACATGGGTTCTAGTACCAGGTTGTTTGGATTTGAATCTAGTCTCTGCTACTAAGCTATCATGCAACCTTAGGCAGGTTACTTACCCTTGCTGTTCCTCAATTTCCCAACCAATACAGTAGGATAATTATATTACCTATCTCAGATGGTTATTGTGAGATTTAAATAATTAAAATATGTAAAGCTCTTGGAAGAGTATCTCCTATAGTATAAGCATGATGTAAGTCTTAGGAATTACTGTTATATATGTAGAAACTTACAGCCAGTGGTTCGCATTTAACAATTATTATAATGGAAATACTAGGAAAGATATTCTATACTTTTACTCATCTGTAGGAGTTTTAATAATTGTACTCTGTGTTTCCCAAGGCCCCAATAGTTTATTATAAAAATGGTGTTGTATATCATAAGTAATAAACACATTTTCTCCACTCTAATCCCCTCTCTACTTCTAAGGAGACTGACCTCTTAAGATCTTTTCCAGCCGGGCTTGGTGGCTCAGCCTGTAATCCCGCACTTTGGGAGGCTGAGGTGAGTGGATTGCCTGAGTCCGTGGTTTCGAGACCTGCCTGGGCAACTTGGTGAGACCTCATCTCTACAGTAAATCAAAAATTAGCTGGACATGGTAGCACGCACCTGTAGTTCCAGCTACTTGGAAGGCTGAGGTGGAAGGATCACTGGAGCCCAGCAGGTCGAGGCTGTGGTGGCTGGGAGCGGCTACTGTACTCCAGTCTCGGCAACGGAGTGAGACTCCAACTCAAAAAAACCAAAAAAACAAAAAAACAACTTTTCCATAATTTTTCTAAGTGTCCTCTTGGGGTATTTCATGCATATGCATTTAAATTTGACTTTCATCAGTTGTGCCACTGGTATCCTCTCACTGTGGATAAGGGGCTGATGTCTGTGCTTGATGTTACCACTGCAGAGCCAGCCTTCCTTTGCTTTGGATGCGGTTACCCCAAATGCTACCACTGTGCTATTTCTTTAGATCCGTGGCTAATGAAGACACTGAAGCTACTCACCACAGACTGGGGAAATAAGCGGTAGTGTATGCTCCAATAATGCAGTGCTGTTGTATCCATTTGTCAAAGCCACACTGTATTATTCATCACAGTCAGGAAGCTACAATTCTTACTGCTGTTGTGTTAAGCCTCTAAATCATTCTCACTGATTTTTGTTTGAAAATAATTCTTGAACCTTTTATTTATAGCTTCCCTATTCTTAAAACACATATGCAAATCTATGGGAAGCTTGGACTAGAATACAAACCTGATGTGAATTTTATTATGGTTTGTTCAGACTTTTCAATGCTTCCTAGGATATTATTATCCTTAAATGAAGGCTACCCAACCCAAAGGTTCTCTGTCTCAGGTAAAAATTAAACTGATTGAGCCAGCTTGCATAGGTAGGCTGAAGCTGGGCCCTAGCTAACAGGAAATGGTAGCAAGTTTTCATTATAAGAACCTGTTGCTTGTAAAATATCCCCAGCTACACAGGAGAGTTTATAGCTCTGGACAGAGACTTTCTTATTAACTTGGAGTAACTTTGGGATTTATTGCCATAAAGATTACCTCACGTTTTGCAAAAGGTAGATCCTGATTAAATTGTTCTAAGTTATATGTGTATTTTAATAGACGTTTTCACTATCATTAATTTTAATATGATTTTGTCTTATTTGTAGGGCAAGAAAATAATTAATTTCCTACTGGAATGAATTTTTAAATTGGTTTTTACTTGTTGTTAAACGAAATACTAAACTTTTGCCAAATATATCATAATTTAAAATTTTTGATGTAAAAGTAGGAAATGAGTCATTTAGGAAAGAAATAATATACAGATTAGTTTACCTAGCATATTGAGGTAATAGAAGTCTTTAACTTTTCATATCAGGGTTTTAAAGATTCCATTTTCCAGCCTCTTGGTTTATGACATCACAACAACTTTCAATGAAATTAGAGCCTTGTAATTCTACACAGGGTGCACTTTTTTTACTGCATAATAAATATAAAATTGTATCTGCACCTGGGGTCCTATTGCAGTTCAGTGGGAGTAGTAATTGTTTGGGGGGGAAAAAACTTTAACTGCTTAAAACATTGAACAATTTAGATTTTTTTTTTGTCTGAGTAATAAAGTTAGTCATGAAACTAAGCAGGTGAAACTTACCACATACTCAGTGTTACAAATAATATTGTTTAATGCTGACATAAATCTAAGCATTTGTTACTATGAAAAACCTATTTGTTGAACAGCCAATAAAGTTCAAAGAACTTGATTTTTGCAGCCCAACACTTTCTATATAGAGAAAGGTGTTTACTGTGAACTGACTTCTTTTTTGCCAATTAGCACCTGCTAGTGATTGAGAGTCAGAAGACCCATGCCAAGCAAACTGCTTGCTGATAATTTCTTTATTACTAATAAAATGGGAAAGTTATATAAATTTTGTATTTATTTTTATTGAAAATGATCCAATGTGTCATTTTAAGTAATAATACTTATTATGCAATAAATATTGTTTAAAATGTTTCTTTTTTCCATTAATTTTTTAAAAATACCAATAAATTAAGATATTAGTAGACATTTAGGGACACTGGTTTTGTTGTGTGTGGTTTTTTTTACACAAAATTTCTTATGAATGAATGACTTTTTTATGCTGATATCAATACAAATGCTACACCAGCATGTTAAAGTACATCTAATTACCATGTCAATGTAAATCAATTAGTATTCCAAGTGAAAGTTTGCAATGTGGATTTTCTTTTATCTGAATCTTTTTATAATTTGAACTCTAACAAAATAAATTTTTATTTCATTTAGGATGAGGGTTTCCTTTGGGGCCTAAGATATTTATCATGATTATAATATAGTAGGCAGTATGTATTTTTCTATAATAGAGAATATTCATGTTATGTAATAGTGAGTAATAAATCATAATCATGTAAGAGCAGGTTTTAATGCATATAACCACATTTTATATCATATTTTGAAATATGAGATAACTGGATCTGTTTAATAATGAACAATATAACTGGGTTCCATTGTTTTACAGCCATTTTTTTCATTTAAAAAAATGTTTTATTTTACTTTTATTATCAAGATGTGGGGTACAATTCAAGGCTAGGAATGCAAACGCTGATTATGCAGGTACCCTTGTTGATGAGGTGTGCCCCTCCCTTCCCTGGCAGTTTCTCTCAACTGCCAATCCCATCACACCTCCCCTGACAGTTTCAGCAAACCAGTACGTAAACAAAGATAGCAGGTAAATAAAACATTCCATCTATCACTACTCTGACATTAATTCTCTGATATCAACTTGATGTCCTGAAATTTAATTCTATTCTGTGAAAGAGATATATAAATCTAACAGATGGAATCTACAAAATTTGGAACTGTGTTAGTTCAAAATAACGATTTTTTAAAAAATAGAGATAATTTTAAAATTAAATGCACATTGTTCCAAAAAAACTTGCTTGCCCGTGGAACATACTGTCATAAACATAATAATTTCTCAACAGTATATCAAATATCCCATAGTCCATATATTAAATATTTAATATCTCACATTGTAAAGAAAAATTGTTACCATATTAACAGAATATAGGCCATTTGTTGTTTTTACAGCTTCACTATTTTTTTTTCTTTGATTTGGACTTTCAGCTATATGTTACATCTAACAAATCTCTCAAACTTTAAGTTTGTAATTATCAGTGTAACCATAAAGGATTTCTCATGAAACAAGGAGTAAGTTGACAGAGTACCAAATATAATTTTGAATATTGCAATTTATTTTTAGATTTTCATTACAGCAAGAGCAGGCATTCCACAGAAAATTAATCTGGCATATTTTGGAGTAAGCTTGGGACAAGGGGTATGCTGAAATTTTGTTATAAGAGAGTGTGGAATGTATATGTTTATATCCATAAAAATTGAAGACTATTCATATATTTAGTATTTGGGTTTTGTCTTTTTAGTGGTATGTGTAATAAGTTTGTGTTTCCATTTTTAGAACTATCAAAGAAAAATAGATATTTCTGATTTTATCTTCCTAATATGTTAATTTCCTCAACAAACATTTTGTTATTATGCTATTTTGTCACCATGCTAAGCCCTAAAACATAAAAATAGGCCCTAAGATTTACAGTTAAATGCAAACATATACTTTAGTAGAAAAGACAGACACTAAATAGATAATTGTAAAAACCCTGTATAGTCATTTACTCTTATAATAAAGATATGTGGGAGAACGCTTCATGTCCCCTCCCACTGTGGGAGCTTTTCTGTTCTGTCAATAATTCCTGCTTTCTCACTTTAAAAATAAAAAAAAAAGATATGGAAAAATTGGGGGAATATAAGTGGGAAAGAATAAACAAAAGACATGAACATGAGAAATAGCAGTGACTAAAAGCAGTCGCAAAGATGTATCAGATGTAAGAAAAGATGTTAAACTGCTTGATTGAGATATAATCCATATTGTTTATAATTCATTCATCAAAAATCTACAATTTGCCGGGCTCGGTGGCTCATCCTGTAATCCCGAGCCGAGGTGAGTGAATTGCCTGAGCCCGCGGGTTTCGAGACCCGCCTGGGCAGGCGAGACCTCATCTCTTCAATAAAAAATCAAAAAATTAGCCGGGCATGGTAGGGCGTGCCTGTAGTTCCAGCTACTTGGAAGACTGAGGCGGAGGGATCGCTGGAGCCCAGCAGGTCGAGGCTGCGGTGGCCGGGAGCGGCCACTGCGCCCCAGTCTGGGCGACAGAGTGAGACTCCAACTCAAAAAAAACAAAAAAATCTACAATTTAAGGTTTAATGGTTTTTAGCAAATAAAGAGTTGTACAAACATCACCTCAATATGACTTTAGAACATTGTAAGATTTTTTAAAAGACATTACAACACATATTATAAATATTTAATATTTAATTAATGTTCAGTTTAGAAGAAATACTTGAATTACCTTTGGGATTAACATCCTAAAAGCTCTGTTATGAGTTACTTGATGTGTTTCAAAGACAATTACAAATGAAATATAACTTGAAATGCATTCTCTTTTGGATTAATGCTGGCTAGGTAGATTGAATAATGTTAGTATCATTCAATGTAACACCTGATAAAAATGGAATAAAATGAGGTAAAAATTAAAATGCATTACAGTTCTTATAGACCTACATTTTGTGTGTTTATTTTTAGGAGACAGTTGAATTATTTATTATGAAATATGCAAAATCATATCATACTCACTTTGCTATTAAGAGCATAATTTAATGATCAAAGAGTTATTTATTGATTTGTCAAAATAGTTTATCACAACATATTAGAGTTTTTTGTAGAATATTCTGTCAATTTAAATGTTTATATTTGTTAAACTTCACTGAGTTGAAAAATTTTCACACACAAAAACACACACTATTTCAATTAATTTATTTTGGCTTACTGGTATGCACTTGATCTGATATAAAAGGTAAGCAGCATGAGCCCTCTGTAGATAGACTTTACTTCTGTAGTCCAATATAAGTTTGGAAAATTTACTTAAGTGCATCAAACCCAACTCACTGACAAGTGAAGGGTAGGACACAAGTTTGGAGGGAGACAATGCAAACTGCTTCAGTTAACACAGGCACCTTGACATATTTCTAATATACTGAAGTAAATTTTAGTATGATTTTTTGAAATTTAAATTGTCTTGTATATCATTCTCATATAATATACCATAAATCATTTAAATAAAATTTTATTGAATAAAAAAATAAAGATATAGTTATATCATTTGCATAGTTGTCAAGTGATTTATCTAATGATTTATAAAATTTCCATTACTGGATTCTCAAAATTGTATTTTGTGAGCCTTCTGTTGTCCAGCAGCTGGCTTGTCAGCAAGAATGTATTAACTAAAAAAATTGTAAAATATGCTGATGTAATAAAGTTTACTCAAAAATTTACATTTTAGAAATATAAAAATATATAAATTTACATTTTAGAAATAAATGTTTGTGTAATTGAAAACTTTATTTTTAGGAGTTATTCTTATTATCAACATTATTATTAATTTTTAAAGGATCACAATAAATTTCTGAAAATTTCTTTCCTATAAAATATGTCAAGGAATTTATATTAATAATCCCTATAATAAAAATTATGGTTGTTTTACAGTGGCCCAAAGCAATGGACAAATATTAGAATATGAATCTTATAAGGAATCCTAGAATTCACATATCAACGCTTGATTTCTATGCACCCTCTTTGGCAATTATTTATTCCAACTCTGCATTCAGTATCTTTAGTTGTTAGAAAATCCATGTCTTCTGATCTGATCTATATTTTTTAAACTTTGAGTAGAAATATGCTCTTGTTTATTCATGATGCTTTAAAAATATAATACCCAGAACTAAACAAATTACTTCACATTACCTCTGTTATTATAAATTGTCATACATACTCGCATCAAAAATGTTCCTACTGGAAATATCACAAGAAAAATAAAATTATCTGCTTTTGTTCTTAATTCTAAAACAGTTCTGAACATGTTAATTTGTGTTTTCCAAGATGCAATATGCCTAATAATGGTGTTATGTAATTGATGTAATTTTAGATGCTTTAGAGAATAATTATTTTCTGTCAATAATTATGTCTAAGTGGTCATGTATACTAGAAAACACTACCTAACATATCTTATTTGTGATTTTATAAGCATTATTGTTTAGGACAGTATTAAAATAAGATTTAATTTTAAGTGTTAGCACAGATAATCCTTAGATATGAGAATGAATAAGTGAAATTTGGCATAATGGGTCTCTGCTTTTTCACTATAGTATAACTGTGAGAGAGAAATGGTTATGTTTGTATTTTATCTTTCACTTCAAATAGCTGAAAATTTTGAGTAGAAGAAAGTTAATTTTTTAAAGAAATATATTGTTTTAGATTTATCGAACTTTGTACACATATCCACTTCCAATGAGTTTTCCTGCCTCAGAAACTCAAGACACTGTATGAAAGCAAATTCTTTAGTGTGGAATAAATCCATACTAATGAGGAAATCCGCTTTATAGCCAAACCACAGTAGAATCTCTCTTTAAAACATAAACTGGCACTAAGAAGAAGGCATTTAGACAATGGTAGAAAACATTCAAGAGAAGCAAGTCACTCTTCAAAATGTTTGAGTTAATTTAGAGATTCTTAAGGCAATATTTTTTTCTTGTGTTGACTATTGCATTTTTTTTTTGGCAGCAACAAGAGAGATTTCAGACTAAAGGTGATTCTTCAGTGAGTATTACTCCTCCATTTGCAACCATGGTATTTTTGAATGGATTATTCTGTTTATCCAGATAGTTGTCTCATGTTAGCTATCAAGATTTCCTTGCCTTCTCTGCCTCTTAGTGGAAATTAAAAGCTTTTAAACTAGAAATTAGGTATTTGATGAGATATCAGTTTTACATAAAACATGCAATTCTACTGGTATGCATTTCTGAGAAACCCATTCAAGCCAAAAGAACTGCTCAGTCAATGGATGTGTAAAGTCACTAATTTGTGAGGGTGGTTTGTTATACAGTAAAAACTTACTTCTAGGAGACCTAAACTTATCTGGTCAGTTTCAGACCCTGAAAGTCAAATGAACATTGAGTAAGTAAATGAAGCAAGTAAAACTTTCACCATATGTTAAATTGTATAATAAGAAGCAAGTGAGAGGAAAAATATAGTTACCAAAGAACAGTGTGCAGCATCTGGATTTCTAGTCTGCATTTTACTGGAGTTAGAAATAAAGGTTGACTATGTACAAAAACTAAGTTGGGCTGATAGTGAATCTGTATAGAAAAATAACAAAGCCCAATTTTCACGTTGCATCTAATGTAGAAAAATACAACTATTGATACAGATTTTTATCCAGTTAGCCTGAGCGCCAAGAGTGCCAACTCAAGAGGGTCAGCTCCATGGGCTGGTAGGCCTAGCCCCAGGAGCACTGGCTCTAGTGGGTTGGCAAGCCAAACCCTGAGAGTGTTGCTGATTGGGTGAGCTGGCAAGCCAGGTCCCAGAATTGTCTCAGTTTGGGAGTCTTGCTTTCTGCTGGCAGCTCTCCTGGTTCAGCAGCTCTGTCAGCTGGCAAGTCAGCCATCAGTTGCATGGCTCTTTGACTTCCACTATCTTCTGCAGCTCTTCATGTCTGGGTTCTTGTCTCATGTCCAGAAAGTCTGTAAAAGAGTGAGAAAATGTAATACCACTGCATATTTATATTTGTGTTTATATTTATAGTTACATATCGTTTTCTTCTGCCAACCCCACCTCCAAAACATACATCACAGGCATAGTCTTGGAATAGCCTACCCGGATGTGTAGATCGAGGATCATACTTTCATTTAAACTTATTGTTTTGATTGTATCTAAAACTTTTTGGTATTTTTTCTTTTGCAATTATGTAAAAGAGTTGCATAGCATAATTTTGTGGAATGGCTTATTTAGTATGTATATCTGTTTTCAAGCAACATTTGTAAAAATAATTTCTGTTTTCCAAATATTGTGCAACACCTGAGCAAGTTTAGTTTGAAAAATATTAAGTTGGGTTATTTTCCCTTACAAATGTGGTAACGAGTAAAGGACGCAGAGAAAAATTAAGCACTTTGTAGGGATAAGACATGTTTCATTCACAGAGCAAAACCTTTACCTTTTTGTCAAAGTGAATTAAAAGCTTGTCAAGTGTGAAAATGAAAATGGAGCTATTTCTTTAAGTACATGATTATAATGAGTAATTAAATCAGTGGTTTCAAAGCTTTTAGATCAGGGATTCCAAAGCTTTTTTGAAGTATTGCTTTGATGTACTGTACTTCTAATATCTTTCATTGCCATTTCCCCCTTTATTTAAAATTAAATGAATTAATTTGTGGTTAATCTAATAAAGCATTGATAAGTAGAATAAGATTTTACCTAAGCATGGAGTCATTTTCAATTTTACCTTAAGCATTTCTTTGAGTCATATTCTAGGAGACTATGTTGGGGGCATATTTTTCTTCTGTTTTGTTTTAGTCACATAATGCTAGCATAATCAAAATTTGGAAACTTAAACAAATATTTTATAAAGTGAGCAATTTTCTTAAGTTAACTGACAAAATAATTGTCTCAACTTTTCTATCTATAAGGGCAGCATTTGTATTAATAACCAGAGTGGAAGAAAAAAATAAAGTGTAGAGAGATTTTTTTAATACTTTTGAAAAGATAACCAGGCGAAGTGGGCTGGTGCCAGAACCATGGAAATAATGCAAAATTGCAACCAAGTAAGAAGTAAAAGAAAGTAAAGTTTATTATTCACCTTTCACAGATTGGAAAGGGGACCGACACTCAGAGGTGGTTGTGGCATCAAAGGGCCAAGAACTGGATATATTTAAGGGGTTTTGGGGTATGGTGGGTTTGAGCCCAGAGGGGTCTGGGTGAAAAGGAATGTCTAGGGCTGCAGGTCTTTGATGTGATTGTAGCCACATGAGTTCTAGATCTTGACCAGACATTAGTCTCTCATTCCCTCGGGTGGTGGGCTAGATGGAAAGAGACAAGGGGAGGGGTCTTTTCTGCAAGAGACCTGTCAGACATTTTCAATCCACAATCTCTTTAGCAAAAAATAGTCTTATTATCATTTCTATGGCTTCAGTCAGCTAAGAGGCCTGAGAGTTTTGGGCTTGCCCTGCACGGTGGCTTAAGCCTGTAATCCCAGCACTTTAGAAGGCCAAGGAGAGTGGATTGCCTGAGCCCACTGGTTCAAGACCAGACTGGGCAACATGGTGAGACCTTATCTCTACAATACATAAAAAAAATTAACTGGGCATGGTAGTGTGCGCCTGTAGTTCTGGCTACTTGTAAGCCTAAGGCAGAAGGATCACCTGAGCTCCACAGGTAGACACTGGGGTGGCCGGGAGTGTGCCACTGCTCTCCAGCCTGGGTGATGGCATGAGATTCCAACTCAAAAAATGAATAAATAAATAAAAAAGAAAGGTTGGACTGTCTTTTTCTTGCAACTGATGGACATTTGCCAAAGGCGTTGGATAGGCTGCCAGCTTAGCCTGCAGTAAAATGTTTGAATGCTTCCTTAAAACTGCCTATTGCCTGTAATTCCGGCTACTTGGAAGGCTGAAGCGAAGGAAGGATCGCCGGAGCCCAGCAGGCGAGGCTGCGGTGGCCGGGAGCGGCCACTGCACTCCAGTCTGGGCGATCGAGTGAAACTCCAACTCAAACAAAACAAAACAAAACAAAACAAAAAAACCTGCCTATTGGAAATTTATCTATGTTTAACCTGTGCTAGATTCAAAGCGTTTCAGTCTAAGCGCGAATAGCTACGCTGAGGCAAAATATGAACTAAGTTTATTCTAAATATCTTGGTGGGACCTCCTTTCAACTTTCCACATCCAGTCTAGCACTATTTAGGCAGTTAATTACCAATATGAAAGCAATGAATTTTTAATGAGAGAAAAATTTTTAAAATTTACAAATTTAAAGAATTTAGCTGAGAAAAGTACTTTGTACAAATGTAGTGTTTTAGGGCTCTTGGGAATAAATAGATGAAGAGATGAATATATAGTTAAATAAAAATAGATTGAAGCTTATATTGCTTTTGGGATAACAACAAAAACAATTTTGATTTTCTAAATTCTTAACCGAGGGTCTAATCTGTCAGTAACATGAACCCTCCTAATAGGGTCTCAGCTTCAGGAAGCTAGACCTCTTCAGTCTAGACTTATATGCATTCACCAATGCTATTCTTTTTCCAGCATTAGGACTTTCATCCTATATCTCAATCCTCTGTCTGGGACTGCCCTTCCTGGATCATCACTACCACTGAATCCTAAGACTGGTCAGTCCCACATGCTGTAGTTGAGTAGCTCTCTATATCTTCCATTCTGGCACTTATCATAAATTGTACTTGTTTGTGTGATCAGTTGATTAATGTAAGAATATAAGCTTTATGAGGAAATAATCATGTTTGTTTTGTTTATCACTATCATTATAAGCTCATTTCCTAGCACTGTGTCTGGACTAAGGAAGATACTCAATAAATGATGTTTACATGTAAGGATTTCTGTTTCCCAGACAGTTATAACCCTGGAAGAAAGGCAGGGAACAAACATCTTCTTGATGTGCTAAATACAGTTATAGCGTAAGTAGGATGCAAAGAACTCATGGGTAGAAGGAAAGGGGAAGAAAGAAAGAAAAGAAGAAAGAAAGGAAGGAAGGGAAAGAAGGAAGTGTGGAGGAGATTAAGCAAATCCTCTTCCTTTTTCTTCTCTCCCAAATATGTTTCTCATATCTTCATGACAGGAGATAGTTTTGCAGTTTGGAATAAGGCCTCCACCAAAGTTAAGCTCCTACCCTACCACAGAGACTGGGAGGTAGGGGCACTATGTTCCTTGATGACTGCATTTCAAAGGCATGATTCCTAGGTCCTTGAGAAAGACAATCCAAGGCTGTAAAACTGGGAAGAAGTTTTATAAAAGTTTTGGATGTCAAAGGGACAGAGAAAGAATTTACAGTGACAAGTTTTCTAAACTAAAGGCTCTAAAAAAAGGGAGGTCGAGACCTAGAGCCAGAAAGAAGCCTTCTAAAGTTTAAAATGAGAGAAACATTAAGCCCTCTCATATATAAGTGAGAGGAACATTATAGCCTTTCTGCTCATGATTAAACAAAGAAAGTTGAGGGAAATGAGCTGGTTTCTGAAAACAGCATCTACTGCCATCCTTCCTGCATCAGCCAGGGCTGTTCTTGTCTAGGTCACAGAGTTTCACTTCTTCTTAGCAATACCTTCTATCCTAATTAAAACAAATTTCCCCGAGGCTCCTAAACCCCTACTCTCCAGTCAAAAGAAAAAGATAGTTTTTGGTCTGGTGGGAATAAGCCCTCAGGAAGCCATTGGATTCCAGCAACATTTCCTGGGGCTGTTGGATCTCAGCACCACTCTGCTGAAAAGTATGCTTTCCATTGCTCACCTAAGAAATCTCCTCAAATCAGAGACTCTTGCAGGTTAGACAGAGTGGGGAGGAGGGGCAGGGAAGACCTTAAATAAAAAGCACAAACACATAAATATATGAAGAGATATTGTAGTGGGAAGACAGAGATCGTGACACCGAGACTATTATAGGAAGTGGCACTTTATTACGCTAGTCGACTCAGCGGGCTTGAGGGGCTAATGCTTTCAAATCGAGCCCCCCAGAATGGGAGAAGTGGGGTCTTATACCCTTGTTTAGGTAAGGGAGGGGGTCGTGTTGAGTGATTACATATTTCCTTTGGAATCTTACAAGGTTGTACTCAGCAAAATCAGATTTTTCAAAGAACAAATGGTTTTCGGGAATTGCAGGGTTGTAAACCCTCAACTACAAAAGAGGGGTTTTGGATAAGTCTGTGAATTAGTTACTCTTTTGCATTTCCATAAGATCCATCAGTCTCTGGCCATTTGGCCTTTTCAAATAAAACCTGCCTGGCGCCTGGCGGGTCTTTAAAGCTTGCAGCTTGCCTTTCAAAAGGAAATACCTTTAACTGCTACCAACCCCCCTTTCTGCCACATCATTATAGGCCATATTCTTGATGGGATATTTAGTATAGTAAATATCAATTCTCCCTATATTAGTCTATAAATTTGTACTGGAATTCCAATCAAAGTTGTGATGGTATTTTTCATAGAAATTGACAACTCATTCTTAAGTCCATATGGAATAGTAAAGGTCCAAAGTTAACAAAGTTTTTTTTAACAAAAACAATGGTGGGAGGACACCATTCCAGATAACAAGGTTTAATATAGTGATATAAAATGCTATAGATAAATGAAAGCAATATAGAAATAGATTTATTAACATAGGAAAATTGAATATGGCTTAGATATTTTAAGTCAATAAGATATGAATATGGCTAAGATAGCATAAATCAATAGAAAAGCATGGATTGGTGTTAAAACAATTGGCTAATCACATGGAAAAAAAGGTAGATTATCACCACATACCAGACACAAATTCCAGATAGATTGAAAATGTAAAATTATATATTAAAAGCAAAATTTTATAACTTCCAGAAAAGTTTTGGAAATTTTGTTATAACAAGATAGGTAAGAATTTCTTAAATGAGATTCAAAAGCACAAATTATTTAAAAAATTTGTGTTAGATGTATTATTATTATTATTATTTTGAGTTGGATTCTCACTCTATCACCCAGACTGGAGCGGCCACTGCAGCCTTGACCTGCTGGGCTCCGGCGATCCTTCTGCCCCAGCCTTCCAAGTAGCTGGAACTACAGGCACATGCTACCACACCCGGTTAATTTTGTTATTTTGATTTATTGTAGAGATGAGGTCTTGCCAAGTTGCCCTGGCGGGTCTTGAACCCGCGGGCTCAGGAAATCCACTCACCTCAGCCTCCCATAAATGTGTTTTTTAAAAAACTCCTTCTGTCCTAGTAAAAGTAATGTTTGATTTCTTAAATTGATGGTCATTACATGGATGTGTAATGAATGACCTTGAGATAATTTTCTTACTTAAGATTTGTACTTTTTCCCTTTACATATACTTTAGTTTAATAATTTTAAAAAAATTCTTGTTGACAAAATAAATTATTTTTTAAAATGGAAAGTCACATTCCTCAATTAATAAAAGATAGAACACCATTTCAAATAACCACAAAAATAAAATTATAAAACAAAAATTACTCCTGAAAAATTATCGAATGGCCAATAAACCTATGGAAATCTATTTATCATCAATAATAATTAGGGTAAAACAAATAGTGAAGCAGTTTCTTTTCACATTCATCATATCTGGGTAAAAATTAAAGTTGTTTACCATATATTGTTAATGAGCATAAGGAAAAATAGACACAAAACTGCCATTGAACTCAATAACACTTAGCAAAGTGTAGTGAGGTTGCTACAGCTGCCTAGGATATGTGAAATACAGCCCTAAGGGTGATTAAAAAAAAAAAATGTCAATCATGCCTTCTGGACAGTTCAACATATACTCCTCAAATCAGCAGATATCATAAGTATATACTTTGTGTAACATTTTTTAGAAAGTATTACATGTGCACAGCAAAACAAGTTCCAAAGATGTTCATAGCAACATTTTTATTAAAAAAAAATTTATTTCTATCATTAGAGAACTGATAAAAACTGATAAATGTTCACAATATGAAATATTATATAACATTTTAAAAGAATGACTATAAAACTGTAAAACACTAAATTATATATTTATGGAAATATGCATTTGCATTAAATGCATAAAACATGAAAAGATATATAATATACATTCAAGATAGTGATTTATTTTAAAAACATGGAAAGAAAAGGAATTGGGTGAGAAGAAGGCTTTCAATTAAATGGAAAACATTTATTTTTGAACAGTTATTTGAATCAAACATGGCAAAAATGAACATGTTAAATCAGAGGAATGAGGACACAGGTATTTTATATTATTTTTTGTATCTTTTGATTTTGGAGTATTTAATAATTAAAACAAGAATTTTTAAACTTGAAAGTGGTCAATTACGATGTTTCTCCTGAAGGTCAAGTAAGATGAAGATGTGACATTGACCATTAGCTTTGACAAAAGCATGGTTTTAAAATTTTAGTATGCATCAAAACACTTGAAGGACATACTAAGACATGGATTGCTGGAACCCAGAGTTTCTGATTCATTAAGGCTGTGCTTCTCAAGGAGTTCCTTGATGATGTTGCTGATGGTCTGGGGACTACACTTAGAGAACCACTAGTGTAGGTTACAGGTGACATTGATCAGAGTTTTTTCACAGGAATAAATTCGGGAGGAAATATATGAGCAATAATTAACATATTTCAATGGCACAGCTGTCCAAAATTAGCTTAATAAAAATAGGAAACCTTATAGCCATTTCCTTGCACAGTATATATTGTGAATATTAGAATCAATTTATTTATGATACTGAAAAGTGAAAATGCTGAGAAATGATACCAATTTCTTAACACTTGATATGAAACACTATCAAACTGAATTTTATAAAAGTAGTGGCATCATGATAATTTGTCTGAAAGATATTTTGAAATACAGGGTAGCATATACACACACACAACACACACACACACACACACACACACATACACCTGTATGTACACAAATGTATACATATACCTACATACATATATTTAGAAATTTATATTGGCCTTCAAAATTAAACTGGTGTTATATGTTTTAGAAACTAACAGCAAATTGATACTTGATAAGTAATTTAAACAGGTCCTTTAAACTGAGATTCAAATTTCAATATCATATTAATTTCAAATGCTAAACGAATTTTAGGGCTACTTGCATTTAACTAAATAATTCTCTGGGCTATCTATATCCTTTGGGGATTAAACATGAATTAGAATTACTCTACAGTTTTCCATGAAAATCCATTAAGGGAAATGTAGTCTAGATTCTCTTACCTCTGACATTGCTTAATGTGCTTACATTATTAAATGAATTCCCCAGAACTAAAAATTATGTGAATTTTTCTTTTCTTGCTATTATTCTTATTCTGATAAACTCCTCATAATGAAGTTAAAAAGAATCTGTACACCTGTTGATTTCCTTTTAATTGCAAGGGTTTTAATTGAAATTACAAAATAACTCTTTAAAGTGAATTTTTGTTTAATGAACTTTTTTTTTCCTTTCTAAAAATTTAGACTGAGAAGTTACGGTTACTTCTCTTTGTCCTTCACATTTGTATTTTTAACTAGTTGGAGAGGCAGTAACAACACAGTATGAATCTGGGACCATCGCTACTTTTGGCAAAGCATCAAAATTATCCTTGGAGGACTTGTTAAAAATACAGATTTCTAGATTGTATCCCTATTTCTTTTTTTCTTTTGAGTTGGCGTCCCCCAGACTGGAGTACAGTTGGCCGCAGCCTCGACCTGCTGGGCTCCAGCGATCCTTCCGCCTCAGCCTTCCAAGTAGCTGGAACTCCAGGTGCGCGCTACCACACCCGGCTAATTTTTGATTTATTGTAGGGATGAGGTCTCACCAAGTTGCCCAGGCGGATCTCGAACCCTCAGGCTTAGGCAATCCACTCACCTCAACCTCCCAAAAGCGCGGGATTACAGGCTGAGCCACCGAACCCGACTCCCTATTTCTGATCAGTTATAACTCACTACATTCCTTCAGGAAGGATCAAGGAGTATGATTTTTATTGCCTGGCTACATTTGGGGTTGATCTGCCCACAGAGGACATTTAGGAAACCTGGGGAACTTGGGGAAAATGGCAAATGTTTCAAAAAGTCCCTGATCAACACCAAGTCTTCACATTATTGTGTTCCAATTACCGAGGCCATGTGAAATACTTACTTTTTGCTGATTCTGGGCTCCAATGTCTTCTGGACCATGGAAGAGGAAAAATACCTGAGAAACAAGTGAGGCTTGAAAATATGTTATATCAAGGATGACAACACCTGCCCCCATTAAAAAAAAGAAAAAAAAATATATATGTGTGTGTGTGTGTGTGTGTGTGTGTGTGTGTGTATGTGTGTATATATATATTTTTTTTTTTTTTTTAGAAAAAGGGTTAAATACACCCCCTTCCTTTGCCTGAGGCAATACACCTGCATGAACTTTTGTTACCAAAGTGCTGCGTCTGTCATGCTTGTTATCTCTTGACAATTTCACCACTAGCATTGCTCCCTCAGGTTTAGTTAGGACACACCTAATGCTGCTAGCTTTACCAGTTTGGATTCTTCAGGTCAGAAAGATGCAGGAAGACAATGATTACATGATTTGAAAAATAGACTCTTTACTTACTTCCTTTTTAAAAACTAAACCTGCAGTAAGCCGAAAATGGAAGCACACCTGTGCACATCTGAATTCTTTTTGTTAGGTCATTGTTTTAAAATGATCTGGCTATGTGTTTCTATTCTGTGGCAGTCAAAGACGTTTTAAAGAATATCATCCATGTTAGAAACATAAGTGACAGACTCATCATAAGATTATTAAGTAATATTTGTTGAATGCTAACTAGTATTTTATTTAGCAATCAATTATATAGCATGTACTATGGGTACTATACAAATGGAATCTCATCGAAATCTTCAGAACAGTACTGTGAGTTAGGTACTGTGCTGCTTTATGTAGTTCAGCTTTTTTCTCTCAGCAGTCACCCAAGGTATAGATTAATATTGCTTCCATTTTATAAATGTACAAAGGGAAGTTTATATAAATGGTTTTAGAAACCCTTCCACTTCTGACCTGCTCTGGTTATTTATTTATAAGATTACAAAGAAAATAAATGATAGAACCATATCGACCTAAGCAATGGGGTAGGGATACAGTCTGAACATTTGTTGAGAGAATATTTAATATGTCAGGAACAAAGGAAAGAAGGAATGACTTGGATTACTGAACAGCAATTTTACAGATGTTCACCAGCCCAACCCTTTTCTCTGCCTTGAAAATAGTTTAATTCCCTTTTTTAACCATGGCATTGTCCTTTTTGATCTAGCTAGTGAGCCTGAGGGAAAAAAGATACAAGGACGGAATTCAGCACCTTCAGTGGCTGTGTTTGTGTAAACAAATAGGAGAAAAACACACCATCAGGCAAGGAAAACAGCCCTAGAGAAACATGTATCTTAAGGAACATTTGATCTATTTTGGATTCATTAATATGAATGTTTGTTCTGCCTCCACAGATTCCTGATACTACAAAGCCCAGAGCTGGCCAACTGCAGGGTGTCTCCTCACCCCCAATTAAGTTGCTATTGTTCTCTAATGCAGCTGATATTTTTATCTGAGTTTTAGATGGATTAATTATCTTTATACTTTAAGACCTTATTGTTGAGTTCTGAGGGCCTTTGTTCAAACGCTTAAGCATAAATAAGTAATGCTTCTTCAATTACTGCAAGAGATATGAGGAAACATCCTAAGGGGGATAGTAACTATATTCTTATATTGCTCATTCCTTCTCTCCTCCCACCTCCCCTTTTTAAATTAAGCCACCCACTCTTTTTTTTTTTTTTTGAGTTGGAGTGTCACTCTGCAGCCCAGACTGGAGTGCAGTGGCAAGCTCCTGGCCACCACAGCCTCGACCTGCTGGGCTCCGGTGATCCTTCCACCTCAGCCTTCCAAGTAACTGGAACTACAGGTGCACGCTACCAGGCCTGGCTAATTTTTTTTATTTATTGTAGAGATGTGGTCTCGCCAAGTTACCCAGGTGGGTCTCTAACCCTTGGACTCAGGCAATCCACTCACCTCAGCCTCCCAAAGCGTGGGATTACAGGCTGAGCCACCAAGCCCGGCTGCCACTCCCTCTTTCTAAGTTAATCAAAGCTTCCATGGGTATTATTCCCCAATGCTCTCATAATAAATTATCTTTCTAAAACAGAATTTGAGGACAACATTGCAGTCCTCCTTGTGTGGCATTTTCACTCTATTTTCAAAATAAATAAGGGAAATACATACATATGAAAGCAGTATTTTAGAGTTTAATGAACAGTATGAAAGTTAAAGCTGGGTGTAGTGACTCATGCTTGCAATTCCAGCACTTTGGGAAGCTGAGGTAGAAGAATTGCTTGAGGTCAACAGTTTGGGACCAGCCAGGGCAACAAAGTGAGATGTCAAAATAGAAAAATTAGCTAGGCATAGTGGTTCATGCCTGTAGTTGCAGCTACTTGGGAGGCTGAGGTGGGAGAATCACTTGAGTCTAGGAGGTCGAGGCTGTGGTGAGCTGTGATCATACCACTGCAGTCTAGCCTGGGTGACAGAGTAAGATTCTATCTACCAAAAAAACAAAGTTAAGAAGTAAAACTCCTTTCATCAGCTACATTTTCAGAATTTTTTCTATGTGTAAGACCAGTTTTGACAATGACTACGAATTCTCTCTACTATCCATATTCCTCACTATCAGAGAACCAGAATGTGGATGATATAGTATTCACCCCATTCATTGTCTTCTTTGTATTATGACTTCTTGAATCGCTATATTCAATTTAGGTTCTACACCTAAGGGAGTGCGAGGCAAAGTAGAGGAATTGACGTTATTCAGGTTGCCTAGGAATATCTAAGGGTAAATTTGGGAATGATTTTCGAGCATACAGAGACTGTGATCTCCATCTCCCCTGAGGTTAGAAAAGGAAAGAGAAGGCTTAAACCACAGTCTAAGAGGATTATGTGGGATATATAATCATAGCAGATCAGAAGTGAAAAGGGCTATAAAATCATCTAGCGTAAGCCCCTCTCTTTCAGAGAGGAGGAAACTGAAGCCTACAGAGGGAGGGTGGATGTGTAAGGTTACATGGTAGACAGTGGAACTAGAATCTGCAGACTTGGCTTAAAGAACTCTGCCTTCTATCAGAGAAAGAAGAGGAGGATTACAAAGAGAAGGAATTTTTCCTTCTGAGAGTGATAAGATTTCTACAGATAATTCAAGGGACACATTATCTTTTTAATTTCACCAATCAGCACAGAGCATTTTCGATATTTTCACATGGTCACATTAAGGGAAGAGAGATAATATTTTCTTTGTTTTCCTCCGTGGGTATAGAAATTTATTTGAATGATTAAATCATTCAGCAAATATATCTTGAATAGTGTCGGATGCTGTACTAAGGAGAACATTATAGTGGACATTCTCTAAGAAAGGTATAGTTTAATGCAATGATTTCCAGATAATAATACATACATAGGTGCACAGTCATTTATGAAATGTTTTAGAAGTCTGGAAAGACAATGTTTCATATAGACAAGTGTTCCATAAAACTTGATTTTTTTTTTCAAAAAATGTGATTCCCACCTTTTAGGAGTGAAAATACAGTTTATTTCATTTATGAAATAAGAATAAATTTGATGTGAGAATTTTTTTACTGCCCAGATTTATTAAATAACAAATACTACTCCATAAAGTTTAAAAATCTGGTCTATTGGAATGGATAGACACTTATAATACTGAAAAATATACAGTGATAGAGGTACAAGCATTGTAGAAGAGCACAGGAAAACTGTATCAGATTTAGTCACTTCTGATAGAAACAAAACAATATTAAATAAAAGAGCCGTTGGAGTCTATTTTATTTAAGTTCTAGGAAGTAGGACATAGGGAGAGTAGAAGTACATGACCCCCTTTTTAAAAATAGAATTTTTTCTGGAATAATTGCACAATAAGTCTGTGGCCATACTAGCTCTAAGAGAGGCTGAAAAATATATTATTTGAGGCAGGCATCTAAAAATTGGGATTCATTATTAAGAATCAGGAAAAGGGGCAACCTCTTTGGGTCCCTTCCCACAGTAGGAGATTTTCTGTCCTCTCAATAAATCCTGATTTCTCAAAAAAAAAAAAAAAAGGAATCAGGAAAAAAACTAGATCATGGGAGGCCATCTTAGTCTCTACTGTAAGCACTAACCCAGTTGTAGGGAATGAGAAAAAGTGTCATATGAAGCTGCTGCTTAAAAAGCTTGAAAATATTATCTAAGACAAAGATGAGGAGCTGATAGAAAAAAAATATTCCAGGAAGAATTTAGGTAGGACCAGATACATTAATATAAATGTTTGTTCAGGAAGAAATATTAAGTATAATTGTAAAAATTAAGATGAGGGATAAAAATAATTTAGATGAATAGATTGTCGTGTAAATTGTATTAAGGATTTCAGAACTTTTTTATGGCACTGGGTATTCATTGAAGATTTTTTAATAAGTGTGTGCTGTGATCTATTTATAATTTAGAGATAATTTCAGCTGCTTTATAGAAAAAGAGTGGAAAGAAATAAAACTGGACTCACAGCAGCATGTATTAGACTTTTGCAATAAGTCAAATGAGAGTTTTCCTCTAATAGAATAGTAGCCAGTGGGCTAGACTGATGTGAATAGAATCAGGATATTTAGATAAGCAATTTTGTATGTCATGAGGGATGATAAATGTAGCACCCTAGTTTCTCTGTTAGATAACTGGATGCATAGTGGAACCGCTTCCTGAAGGAATAGAAACAGATTTGTAGGAAAAAAAGCATTCCATCTCTATTATACTTAATTTTAGACACAGGAAGGATAGCCAAGTGAGTGCATCTAGTAGACAGTTGTATAGAAGCATCTGGGGCTAAGAATAAGTATCTGTGTTGGGGTTGCAGTTTGCATTTTAATATACGTAGATGCTAGTTGGTACCTTGGAGTAGATGATAGTAGAAGTTGAATAAAGACTAGAATGAAATCCTGAGAAAAACCAATAGAACAGTCCAAAATGGTGATAAGAATTAGCCTGGATTTAGAAAGAAAATATAATAGAAAAAAGAAAATTGGCACCTGATGAGAGAAGTTAGTTCATAACTTTCACTGCTATGCAGTGGAAAATAAGATAAAGATTCAAATTGTCCATTGACCTTAGTAGGCAACTCTTTTTCTGTCATGCTCCTACATTCTTCTCAAAGAGAAATGAGAGTAAATTTGTCAAATAAAAGCCTTATTCAAGGAAAAATCAGGTAATTTGTGTATACACATCTTTTCTCATACTATCAGTTGAGGCTGTGTTCATTTGAAAGTTACAGATAGAAACAGGATCCCTACCTATTCCCATACACAAAAATTAACTCTAAATGGATCACAGACCTAAATGTAAAACCTCTAACTGTAAGAACCTTAAAAAATGCAGAAGACACTTATGGAAGTTGGAACTGGCAACCAATTCCTGATCAAAATCCGAAGTGCCCAGGCCATAAGAGATAAGATAGACAAGTGGGACCTCATTAAACTGACAAGCTTCTGCAAAGCCAAAGAAACCATTAAGAGAGCAGGGAGACAGCCCACAGACTGGGAAAAAACATTTGCCAGCTTCATGTCTGACAAAGGCCTAACATCAAGGAACTCAAATGGGCTGAAAAGAAAAAAACAAACAATCCCATTACAAAGTGGGCTAAAGATATGAATAGACACTTCTCAAAAGAAGACATACGAGCAGCCAAAAGATACATGAAAAAGTGTTCAGCCTCACTAGTCATCAAGGAAATTAAAACTACACTGAGATACCACCTAATTCCAGTCAGAATGGCCATTATCAATAACTCAAAAAATAACAGTTGCAGCCGGGCTCGGTGGCTCAGCCTGTAATCCCGCGTCTTTGGGAGGCTGAGGTGAGTGGATTGCCTGAGCCCGTGGGTTCAAGACCCGCCTGGGCAGCAAGTCCTCATCTCTACAATAAATCAAAAAATCAGCCGGGCGTGGTAGCGCATGCCTGTAATTCTGGCTACTTGGAAGGCTGAGGCGGAAGGATCGCCGGATCCCAGCAGGTCGAGGCTGCGGTGGCCCGGAGCGGCCACTGCACTCCAGTCTGGGCAACAGAGTGAGACTCCAACTCAAAAAAAAAAAAAAAATAACAGTTGCTGGAGAGGATGTGGTGAAAAGGGAATACTTCTGCACTGTTGGTGGGAGTGTAAACTAGTACAACCTCTGTGGAAATCACTGTGGTGATTCCTAAAAGTTCTAAAAATTGACTTTCCATATGACCCCACAATTCCCCTGTTGGGAATACACCCAGAAGAACTCAGGTCACTCTATGAAAAAGATACCTGCATATGTATGTTTATCACAGCATTTTCAGGATAGCAAGAACATGGAACTAACCGTGCTGCCCATCAAAAGAGGACTAGATAAAAAAATGTGGTACATATACACAATGGAATATTACTCAGCCATAAGGAAGAACAAAATCATGTACTTTGCAGCAACCTGGATGGAATTAGAGTTTATAATACTGAGTGATCTCTCGCAGAAACAAAGAGCTGAGTATCACATGTTCTCACTCATAAGTGGACCTTGAACAAGTATCATATTACTATAAGAAAAGGATTGAAAATGGCAGGAAACTGTTGGGGGGGATGGGTGGGTGGGGAGGTGGGATTGACAGTAGTCAATATCTGCCTGGGGAAGGGAGGGACATACCTCATCAATAAGGGTACTTGCAAGGTGAATGAAGGACAATGGCACCAGTGAGACTCAACACCCTTTGAGGCCAAGAGATTTATCAGAGCAGCAGCTACAGAGAGAGGGAAGAAGGTCTATAACCACCTGGTAGGGAAGGGGGAGTGAGTGAGTGAGGGCGAGAGAGGTCTGTATTTATCGGTTTGGGAGGGGGCGGCCAGTGCTCTATTGAAGCCTGGCAGTGCCAGCCAGTGCCATCTTAGGGTCTTTATTGGAGGGAGCTATGAGGTAGTTTTCCTATAGGGAGATAATATTTGTGTATAGGTTTAAGTTTCACGCGCCCGGGAAGAGCAGGAGCTTAGGGCCTTTGTTGTCTTTGGTTCCATATAGTGTTTTAGCGCCATCTCAGGAGACTCCCTTCTGACTGTTCCCTGTGCCTTTCATTCCCACCTTTT
>NW_007249783.1:149001-150254 GCF_000164805.1 Carlito syrichta
TAAGGTTTTGATTTGAGAGTTCAATTAAGCATTGTTGGAGAAATTTAAAGATACATGGGGCTATTAAACAAAAAACGCAAATTAAAATGACAGGGCCTGGGAGCGGGGCCAGCCAGGTGACAAAAGGGTGTTGCAACCAGATGAAGGGAGAAGAGTCTAACCGTTGGTGGCACTGTTTTAATTCATCACTTAGATGGTTGAGGACGTTTAGATTTTCTTCTACTAGGCCAGTCTCATTAATGTAATAACAGCATTGCTCTCCGAGAAAGAGACAAGTGCCTCCCTTGTTGGCTGTTAGAGGATCTAAGGCTTGCCTATTTTTTAAGGTGACCTGGGCTAGTGAGGTAATTTGGCATTGTAAGGAGGCTAGGGACGTTGCTGAGGCCTCTAATGTAAGTTGTAGTTTATTTGCTTAGTCGTGGGAGGAGGTAATGCTGTATGCTAGAGCCCCACTGCCTAGGCCTGCTGCTGCCGGAGCAGAGGCAAGAGAGACTCCTGCAATTACAGGAAGAAAGACTGCCCATTTCTGGCAGGGGTGGAGCGACACTATCAGTGTTGCAGGTTTGTTTATTGTGTATTTTGTTGCAAATTCCCCTTGTGTTTAGGGTCAACTGAGGTACCAGGGTGACCAGGACACATGATGACTTAAAGGTTTTAGTAAGGGTACTGTTGCACCAGAAGAAGAAGCCAAGTGGGGCACAGGTAACGTTGACATGTGATGGTTGAGTTGGGGTTGTGAACAGGGGAATTCCTGATAGTGAGGGGAAATGAACAGTAGGATTTTGTGTGCAGAGGGTGGTAAGATTTCCTATGAATGGTACTGCTGTGAATGGGGGGCGGCTGAGGGCTGCACATAGGAAGCAGTCAGAAAAGTTGCCTAGATGTGAGTAGTTGAGAAAGCGTGCTCCCTGTTGGACTACTGAGAGCCAGGAAAATGGGGTGGCTTTGGTTGTCTGTTTTATGGAGGTTTGTAATATTGCCTCTTGTTTTGTTATTACAGGGGCTAAGTTTGGGATACTTGGCTGAATTTGGACATAGGTGCAGTAAATTTTGATGGTTCCTACTGGGGTGGAGTCGTTGATTCCATTGTAGACCTTGCCTACCACCCCCTTTTCCCACATGTTATCCCAGGGATGTTTGATGTTGAAGTAGAAGTGGTCTCCACCTTGTGAAGTGAGAAGAAAAACATCTTCATCACCTTTAAACCTTTCTATCCTTATGGAGTGGATCATGCAAGAGACTTTTGGGCACCC
>NW_007249784.1:0-6686 GCF_000164805.1 Carlito syrichta
GTAGAGATGAGGTCTCACCAAGTTGCCCAGGCAGGTCTCAAACCTGCGGACTCAGGCAATCCACTCACCTCAGCCTCACAAAGCGCTGGGATTAAAGGCTGAGCCCCCAAGCCCGGCTTACAAAATTTTTTGTAGCGCTTTATATTGCCCAGGCTGGAAAATTCCTTAGATTTTAATGTGCAGTCAAGATTGAGGACTACTATGTTGCAAGATTTTTTTTTCAAGCTGATTTATCAAGAGTACACTGAAGGCCAGGCACGGTGGCTCAAGCCTGTAGTCCCAGCACTTTGGAAGGCCGAGGTAAGGGGATTGCCTGAGCCCATGGGTTCAAGAACAGCCTGGTCAACTTGGCGAGACCTCATCTCTACAATAAATCAAAAAATTAGCCGGGCATGGTGGTGAGTGCCTGTAGTTCCAGCTACTTGAAAGGCTGAGGCAGAAGGATCGGCTGAGCCCAGCAGGTTGACGCTGGGGTGGCTGTGAGCATGCCACTGCACTCCAGCCTGGCCCATGGAGTGAGACTCCAACTCAAAAAAAAAAAAAAGTACACTGTAGGCAGGCAAGGGCAGAAAGAAATTCTTACAGAAATCTAGGTGAGATATGGTGACTTGGACCAGGGGCCAAGGTTATAGCCATGGAGGTGGTAAGATACAGATTTCAGGTATGTATTTGAGCCAACAGGACTTGATGATGGCTTGGATGTAGGATATGAGGGAGAGAGAAGTCAAAGTTGACTCAGGCTTGGTCCAGGAGACCCTTCTGCACACTGTGCATCCCACTTTTAGTCTGTTTATTTCCTGCCTGCCCACTCAATCCTGGCCTCTAGGTGCTCCTGTTTTTGCTCTTGACTGTTACCAGCATGGTCTTCCTTTTTTCTGGTGAACTCCTACTCATGCTGAAAACCCAGCAAATGAACTGAAGTCTTACCAGTCCCCAAAGGCAAAACAAACCCAGCTCAGTATCTGCTTATAACACTGAACATACTGCCTCAAATTATCTTTTTAAAATTTGGCTCACTAGCCAGGCTCGGTGGCTCAGCCTGTAATCCCGCGCCTTGGGAGGCTGAGGTGAGTGGATTGCCTGAGCCCACGGGTTCGAGACCTGCTTGGGCAACTTGGTGAGACCTCATCTCAATTCAATAAACAAAAAACAAAACAAATAAAATTTGGTTCACTACTGGAAGTCTATCATGAAGTAACCATCATATAATGAGCTGATTTGTGCTCTAAAATAATGAAATAACATGCACCTTTCCATTGGGTGGCTTCAAAAAGGAAATCCTTTGACCTTGGTGCTATTGTTTCATGGAAGTGCAGCATAGCATGTGTCTGCTGCTTCCATACTTTAAATCTTTCTTCCAAGCTGGGCTGGGTGGCTCAGCCTGTAATCCTGCGCCTTGGGAGGCTGAGGTGAGTGGATTGCCTGAGCCCGTGGGTTCGAGACCCGCCTGGGCAACTTGGTGATACTACAATAAATCAAAAAAATTAGCCGGGTGTGGTAGCACGCACCTGTAGTTCCAGCTACTTGGAAGCCTGAGGCGGAAGGATCACCGGAGCCCAGCAGGTGGAGGCTGCAGTGGCCGGGAGCGGTCACTGCACTCCAGTCTGGGCGACAGAGTGAGACTCTGACTAAATAAATAAATAAATAAATCTTTCTTCCAGTTCCATTTTACCCTTAATGACCAGATCAACCACCCTGGAGTCTATGATGTAGGCATTCTTCATAAACATTTCTTGGACTTCATCCTGTCCCTATTTCACAGTAATATCTAATTGGAATAAGTACAATGTTTGGCACTTCCCAATACCAGGTATGGTAGACCTTGTGTTTGTGCCCTCTGCTTGGCCTTGTTCACATCCTCATGGAAAATGGAATTTCAGAGGTCCTGGTCACAGCAGCAGCCCTGTGGAGGCAGTTCATTGCCATCTTGCTCCAAATAATCTTTTTGTTTTGGCGCCTCACTGTAGTGCAGTGGCACAATCTTGGCTTACCACAGCCTCAGTCTCCTGGGTTCAGGCAATCCTTCTGCTTCAATCTCCTGAGTAGCTGGGACTACAGGCGTGCACCACCATGCCCAGCTAATTTTTTTTTTTTTTTGTAGAAAAGAGGTTTCACTATGTTGCCTAGGCTTGTCTTAAACTCTTAGGCTCAAGCAATCCTTTCACCTTGGCCTCCCAAAGTAGTAGGATTACAGGCATGAGCCACCGTGCCCAGCCCAAATTCTCTTTAAAGCCAATTAAAAAAAAATTTATTGTAGGCCGGGCTCAGTGGCTCAGCCTGTAACCCCAGCACTTTGGGAGGCCAAGGCAAGTGGACTGCCTGAGCCCACAGGTTTGAGATCAGCCCGGGCAACTTGGTGAGACCTCATCTCTACAATAAATATAAAAAGTTTAACTGGGCGTGGTGGCACATACCTGTAGCTCCGACTACTTGGAAGGCTGAGGTGGAAGGATCGCCTGAGCCCAGCAGTTCAAGGCTGCAGTCAGTGGTCATGAGCGTGCTGCTGCACTCCAGTCTGGGTGAGAGTAAGACTTCAATAATACATACACACACAAAGAAGCAATACTGTGATGTACTAATCCATCTCAGATCATATCATTTCCCTGGATATAAATGCTACGTGGCTCCTGATTGCCCTCAGGAGAGAGTTCAACCTCTCAGCATAAGAGCCTCCATCATTTGTCCCTGCCATCCTTATCTCTCACTACTGACCCTCTTGCAATCCTCAAGCCAGCCACCAATAATTCTTTCAGGTCTTTAAGACACTCTCTTGCTTCAGGGCTACCTTTAAAACTGATGTTACAGGAGTCTGGAGCTCAGTAGAGACTAGGCTAGCTGATAGAAATTATGGATTGAAAAGTATGCAGATTAAAGATACAAAAATGGATGAGATTACCTAAAATCTCATTTAGAGAGTCTGCACACTTTTTTGAATGCATACCATCAGAAAAATTGCCATCTTGCTCCAAATAATCTTTTTGTATGCATCCTCAATATATTATACAGATTGCACTTTATAAAACACATACAAAAATAGAAATTAAAAAGGATGTCAGCCGGGCATGGTGGTATGTGCCTGTAGTCCTAGCTACTTGGGAGGCTGAAACAAGAGGATCATTTGAGCCCAGAAGTTTGAAGCTGTAGTGTGCCATGACTGATTGAGCTTGTGAACAGACACTGCAGTCCAGTCCGGGCAACACAGCAATACCTCCCAAGAAAAAAATAATAATAATAAAAAGGAATGACTTAAACCTTTCTTTTTTTTTTCTTTTTGAGTTGGAGTCTCACTCGGTCACCCAGACTGGAGTGCAGTGGCCACTCCCGGCTACCACAACCTCCACCTGCTGGGCTCCGGTGAACCTCCCGCCTCAGCTTTCCGAGTAGCTGGAATTACAGGGGCGCGCTACCACGCCCAGCTAATTTTCTTATTTTATTGTAGACATGAGGTCTCGCCTGCTCAGGCAGGTCTTGAACCTGTGGGCTCAGGCAATCCACTCACCTCAGCCTCCCAAAGGCACAGGATTACAGGCTGAGCCACGGAGCCCGGCTGACTTAAACCTTTCAATGACTTACTAGTGCATTGCAAATAGACTCCAAGCACCTTACCACTGTCTGCAAGGTCATCCGGGATCCCTTAGTAACTACATGACAGCCATGCTGCCAACTCACTATTTTTTTCTCCCTCAAGATTTTGAGCTGCTCCTTTCAGCCTGTTTTGCCAACTCTTTTTTCTGCCTAGAACACACTTCCTCTCCACTGTGTGCATGGTTAGTTCAGCTTCAATAGGATCACCTTGGTGAGGCCTTCCCATCTAAAGTGGCACACCTACCACTGTCCAGCTGTTCTAATGTTTTTTTCTTCAAGCATGTAGCACAACTTGCAACAATGTACATGTTTAGTTGTTTAAGGTCCTTTTCTGCTACTAGATAGGAAACTCCATGGAGGATGGTATTTGTCTTGCTCATGGTTGACTGATCTTCCTTATAATGTGTGTCTGACAAATGATCAACACTGGCTCAATAAATACTGCGCCCAAACATCTTCCAGTTGTCTACATACTGTAAGTGCGACTCCAGCCTGCTTTGCCACCTCTTCTCACCCCTTTCCTGCCTAACTCAGAAACACAGCCCACACTAAAGACTCATGTTGCCCCAAATCCCTCCCCTCCCCATCTTGTTCTCTTTGTTCATTGTGTTTCCTCCACACAATAGAGCTCCTTTAAGGATCCTATCAAGCACTTGTGAGGCATTTTTTGATCCCCAATACATGATGATCCGTCCCTGCTGTGCGCCCCAAAGCATTCTATAACTAGTGACACTCCTCCTGTCCTGCCTTTCCTCACTTCCTAGTGAGTGGGAGCTTGATAAATTTGTGGCATGACAGGGCTGAACAAACACTATCCTACAGCAATCTTCAAAACCTAGTGAGCATCAGAACCACAAGATGAGTTTATTAAAATACAGATCTCCAGGACTTCAGTAGGAATATGCATTATTTTAAGCATTCTTTGACTTCAATGCCCACCAGTTTAAGAATGTCATAACAGCCAGGCTCAGTGGCTCAGCCTGTAATCCCGCGCCTTGGGTGGCTGAGGTGAGTGGATTGCCTGAGCCCATGGGTTCAAGACCCACCTGGGCAACTTGGTGAGACCTCATCTCTACAATAAATCAAAAAATTAGCCAGGCGTGGTAGCACACGCCTGTAGTTCCAGCTACTTGGAAGGCTGAGGTGGAAGGATTGCCGGAGCTCAGCAGGTCGAGGCTGCTGTGGCCGGGTGCAGCCACTACATTCCAGTCTGGGCGAGAGTGAGACTCCAACTCAAAAAAAAAAAAAGAATGTCATAACAAATCAACTTGAACAGAATCCCCAGGCTCAAGGTTCACTGATTAAGTCTTAGAAAATGAAGGGAGTTCAGAGGTTGAATCCCTTCCCTTCCTCCTCCAAGAGGTTAGATGAACAAAGACTCCAAAGTTTATTTGCCATTCCCTTTAATCCCCTTCCCGCTCCATCTCTCAAAAAATTACCCAGAAAACTCAGTAATTAAACCAACGGGAGCTCAAAGAGCCAAGGCAAGCCAGCCAAAGAGTAGCAGGCTCCCTCCCACAGGAGCCAAAGTCTGGATGCTGGGGTCTCCACTCAGAGCCTGGTAGTAAAAGCTGGTGCAGAATAAGGTCGTTCCGGAGGCTAAGAGTAACCCGGCCTGAAGAAGACACAGCGCAGGAAACAAAACTGTAAGGAACAAGGCATTCTGAGAGGGAGTGGGCGGGGCTTCGTCGGGGTTTGGCAGGGGGGAAGATTACCCAGAGGGGCTTTCTGCAATGGGGCACCCCTAACAGGGCCAGACTGTGTAAGAAGTGGTGTTTGTTGGCTTTGTCAAAGAGCTGCAAGAAAAAGAGAAATGAGGGGACATCCTAAGCAACACAGTGGCCTGAGATCCCGTGGTGACACGGGAAGAAAGTTCGTTCCCCTATCCCCCCCCTTTAGGTTCCATCCTGCTCCCACGCCTCAGGTTTTCGGCCCTTGCAGCTCTAGAGATTCGCGCTTCCTCCCTCCCCCAGGGATCCCAAACTTTGTGCCTTTCTAGACCCGTGAGTCGGGGTGCCCCAATGCAGATACTTCACCTCCTTCCCGTAGGCATCTGGGAATTGGGCACCTGTGAAGAGAAGAGGCAAAGGTTACCAGTCCCAGTCCCTGACCGCCCCCAACCCCGGGTCCCAAATAGACACTGGCGAGAAAGGGTGCCCCCCCCCCAAAGCTTCCGATTGGTGGAAACAAGCATCGGGCACTACGTGGGACCAATTGGACCCGGCTGGGGTACTTTAAAAGGTTTAGGGTTGCGCGGGCTGTCTAGTAAATAGGAGGGCTGGCACTTCCCTTAGACTCCGCCCCTGCACCAGACCCCAGAGGTCGCCCCAAGCAGTCCCAGCTTTGTCCCCAGCCCCCTGACCGTGCGCCCCGTAGGAGGCCAAGCCTAAGGCCCCAGCTCCGGACAAGGCACCCAGGCGGCGGAAAGCGACTCCCAGGCCTGCCATGGCTGTGGATTGTCACGCGCCGGACGAACACCATCTGAGCGCCCCTAGAGGCCAGCCAATCCCGATCGCCGATGCAAATAAGGTTCACAGGCGCCCAATCCGGGCCGTGTTCATTTCAGGGTTCAGGTCCTCACCCGGGTATTTGCGCCTTTGTAAAACCGCTGCTGAGTGGCGAAGAAGTCTGGCGGGCGGAGAAACCAGAGCCAATTAGGAGCCGAGGAGCTGAGCAGAGGGGGGCGGGGTTGAGGGCGGGACTAAAGGATTTGCGTCACGGATTGGCCCACTTTCCAAGTTGATCGCCTCTTCGAACCCCCCACCTTCGGATAATTTCCTAAGATCCCGGACCTCACTAAAAGTTCCGCCCCTTTTCCCACAGGCTCCTCCTGTTCAGTTTCAAACCAGACCCACTCCCAGAAAGAGGCGGCCCTACGGAGAACCAAACTCCACCCACCTCCATTAAACCCCGCCCACTGCACAGATGGCTCCTCCTCCGTGTCCGAAGGCTCCTCCTTCTTCGTATGGTGCCCCGCCCCCCCATAATTCTTACCTTCTCTCCCCCCGGTTCCCCCTACGTCTCGACCGCGAGAGCCCCGAGGGTGGGAGATCTTGGGGGGATGTCTCCACCCTGCCCTAGCCCGCTGCGTCCATCTGTCC
>NW_007249784.1:7149-9728 GCF_000164805.1 Carlito syrichta
GGGCGGGGGCTGGGCCTGCGGGGCCGCGGGGGCTCAGAGGCCGCCGCCCCCCTCCCGAAGGCCGTCCGCCCCCCACTCGGAGCCCTGGATGGAGGCACCACGGCCCCAGGGCTGAGCCAGGTAGGAGCGAAGCCCGCCGGGTGGAGGGGGCTGCGTGGCGGTCCACTGGGGTCTCCCTTTCCCCATCTCCCTCCCTGCGCCTGGTTTCTCCAGCCTGCTCTGTCTGCGTGTCTCCGCCTAGGGATGCTCTCGCCGTGTCTCTGCGTCTTGGTCTCTTTGTCTCTGCCTCTCTCCAGCCCATGAATGATCCTTTGAATGGGCCCACAGACCCCGTGTGTTCCCATCTCCCCCTCCCCCTCCTTCTCCCCTTCCTGGCCAAGCCATTTTCACCACTGCAGGAAGGGGGGGCCTGAGGCCTGAGCCCCCGTCCCTCAACTCTCCCTGGCTGGAGGAGTCAGGGCTGGTGGGAATGGAGAGCAAGGCAGAGGGATGGGGAGAAGGAGGAGGAAGCAAGCTGTGGCAGACCAAGATGGGGAGAGAAAATGGGGGAGACAGGGAAAGACAGAAGAGGGGGCTTCGGGGAGAAATGTGGAGAAGGTATTTGGAGGAGAGAGAAAGAAAGATGAGAAAAACCAAGGAGAAAGATATAGAAGAGAGAGATGTAAAAAGACCAAGGGGCGAGAGACTGAAGGCAAAAGCTGGAGCAAGCTGGAAGAGGCCCAGGAAAGATGCTCTGAGGGAGCACTACGGAGAGGAGAGGGATGGGGGAGGGCCTCCAGTGGGAGGGAAGGAGGAAGAGAAACTGCCTGGCGGGAGGAAGCCAGTGGCCCAAAGAACCCTAAGGGAGAAGGGGTGACTGAGACAGACTGTTTGGGGGGAGGAGGAGGGGGCAGCAAGGCCATGGCAGCTGAGCCCAGTCTGGCATAGGAAGAGGATATTCTGGGGGAGCCAGCCCCAACCCCCCTCCAGGTGATGGGGAAACAGGAGCTTTAGAGAACCTGAAGGGGGGGGCATGGCTGGGTGTGTGTGGTAAGGATTCCTGTGTCCTCATCTCTGGAATAAATTGACACCTGCAGAGAGCCACCCGCGGGCTGGCGCCTGGCTCTGAAAACCCCGCGTCAGCAAACAGCTCTGGCAGCTTATGGGGGGTAGGGGGGGCTGGCTGAAATGACCTGGGTGCCTGCCCCTTTAGTCTGATCTCTTCTCTTGTCGTGCCCCTGCTCCTCTTGAGCACCCAGGCATCAGAGCAGCAGCTGCGTATTGGGGTGGGGGGGTGGAAAGGGGAAGGGGAGGTGAATGGATAGGATGAGATGGGATGGGATGAGAAGAAAGCTGAGGGTGGCCCCCAGGACATGGGTCAAAATGTAGTGCAAAGATGAAGAGGTGTTTGGGGTCCAAAGCTGTTTGAGACTGTGGGAGGGGGGCAGCCAGTAGGTTCATGTGATGCCTTCCCAAGCCCACCTCACACCCCTTTTCCCCAGCTAGAGGTCTGGTCACTAGAGCTAGGCTCTGATTGGCCAACAAGAGGGGCAAGAGGCAGGGCTTTTAGGGTCTCGATGTCCCTAGTCTCCCCGTCCCCTCAACAGATATACTTCTTCCTCTATGCTAAGATTGGTGGAAACTCTAGCATTCTGACTCACACCTCAGCCCTCCCCCTCATGCCCCATGGACCCCACAGCCAAGCCAGCCCCTTCCCCTCTTCCTCCAGACACCCCCTCCAGGGTTAAAGCTGCAGCCCGTTGCCGAGGTAACATTGCGGGGCAGCATCCCGTCACCCGGCAACCGGCTGCAGGATCACACATCTGTCCCTGGATTTGCCCCTCCAGCACCCCCTCCCTACTCTAACCGTAGACTCAAGGCACCCCAACTTCTAAGGGTTGGAAAGGGCCTGGGGAGAGTAGGATCCCGAGGCTACACAAATCCTTAGGGAACGGTGTGCTAACGTGAGGAGAAGGTGCTGGGTTTGTGCAGTCCCAAGAAAGGCTCGAATCTGGCCTGGGGTGGGGGTCCAGCACCATGAAATTACAGCTCAGGAGTGATGAACACGTATAAACAAACCCGCCACTTCCTGCTAATTAATGACTTGCTGTTTTTATTTTCTCTTCCTTGTCTATCCTTTCCTCCCGGGGAGGTGGGAACTGGGACTCCTGGGTCCCTGAGGAAAGCCTGCCTGGGAGGGATAAAGCAGCTGGCTGACCCTCCCTTTCCTTCCGCTCTTACCACACTTGACCCTGCCCCCAACCTGGGTCCTGCAGACGGAGGTGGGGGTTGCTGGGCGGGAGTGGGGAGGTGCTAGGGGTGGAAGAAGGGAGCAACTTGGTCTGAATTACAAGTCACTAACTACTTGTCTCTTCTGTTTTCCCATTCCTTTCTGTTCGCCCTATCCAATTTCCCTTCCCTTCTTCAACCTCTCCTCTGTATTTTTCTGTATGTTTGTCTGTATCTTGCCTCCCTGTCCCTACCGCCCCCCACCCCGCCCGCAGGTCGGGCCTGCCTTCACCTTCTCCCACCTCCTTCCCCTTCCCCATCCCTTGGCCCCTCCATGGAGAGGAATAGACTCCTTCTCTGTCCAGTCTAAC
>NW_007249784.1:9876-33073 GCF_000164805.1 Carlito syrichta
CCACTCCGCCCCTGGGCGCCCGCCGCTTCCAGCCGCCTGAGGCACCCGCCTCGTGGCCCGGCGTGCGCAACGCCACCACCCTGCCGCCCGCCTGCCCGCAGAACTTGCACGGGGCGCTGCCCGCCATCATGCTGCCTGTGTGGTTCACCGACAACTTGGAGGCAGCCGCCACCTACGTGCAGAACCAGAGCGAGGACTGCCTGTACCTCAACCTCTACGTGCCCACCGAGGACGGTAAGGGCGCGGGCACCAGGTCGGGCACCCAGTGGACACAGCCCACAAACGTTCATGCAGACCCTCAGGCACGGGCACAGCTCCTGGGCTCAGAGCTGGGCCTTTGTGGACGCAGTGAGGGGCAGTGTGTCCCTGCGGCATCTGCACGCCCTCTGAGGATGGTAAGAGTGCCTGCCAGGCAGTCCCAGGCACGCATCCCACAGACAGCCACCCCAGAAGTTCTTTGTGTCCATCTGGTAGCAGGCACCATTCTCTCCCCAAAGAGGAACACAGAGTCAACCAGCTATTCTCAATACGGCCACTAAGTGTGATCAGGTGATCTATCACATGCCTAGACACCTACTCCAACTCTACCCCACTCCTGCCTCCAGGCCTGGGCCTGCCCCTGGCAGAACACCTGCTTTAGCTACACCTACAAGGACAAGTAGTCTCTTCCTTTTACCCTCCCCAGGCCTGCATGGGCCAACTTCCACCTAATCGCATCATGTCTAGAGCCCCTCACCTGAACTGAGTGCCCTTAGCAGTGGTACTCACGTCTTTCTCTTCTCCATGATGTTCTGTTCCCTGACCCCTGTACACCCCTGAAGCACCAGGGAAGCTCCTTGCCAAGGGCTTCTCTACTCACAGCACAGTTCTCCCCTCTTCCCCGGGCTCTTGAACTGCTGTTCTCATTAATGAACTCCTGTTCACTACAGGACTGTTCATAGTCCCCAGCACCCCCGAACAGGTTTCCACCCTACTACTTCAGCACACCAAGATTATTCAGAATACCTCCCAGCATCTACAACAGAGGGTAATAGGTAAATTCCAGCCATCCCAGCCCCCACATTACCCTTCTGACACCCCATCTCACCATTCCAAAACATACCAACACCTGTACAGAGACATCCACTGCTACAAGACACCACACAGGCCTTGTTTCCAGCAATGTCACACATACCTTCACATCAAGTACTCAAGTCCCACCATAGACTATGAATCCCAGCTACTCAACATTCAGATTGTATACCCAACCAACCTATCCACTGTCCATGTGCTCCACCATCCCACAGTTGCAATTCCCAACACCTTCACATAGCATACCCCCCCAATACTTCTCTGAAATTGTATACCTCCATCACTCACACAGACCCAGGTTCCCCAGTATCCCTGGATATAGATCAAGTCCCCTAGTAACACCCACACATACACCTTCTACCCCAGTAGCCCGGCACCTGGACTGTGGGCTTCAGTGGGCCACTCACACCTCAGTCCCCTACACTCACGATATTTCTCAAACATTTACCCCAGCTCCTATCTAGAGATGATCTGCACCATACCTCAGATGGTGACAGCATACTCAGTAACCCTACACACTACTCACAGATCAAGGACTCCAGCAACCAGAATCCTCTCACGTCAATCACAGAACTCTGCACCTCAACACCCCGCCCAACAGTCCATCCTAACCCCTCCCAAACAGGTCATCCACCCTGTATCCCTCATAGCAGCTGTACACCCTGACCTAACTACCCCTCTCCATATAGACTCCACCTCCTAACGACCCATACACACAATGCCCAATATCATCTGTTCTAATCCCATCCAAATTCTAAGCACTCAACTCCCCTATAGACCATTTACCCCAATACATTCCATACATCCTCCCTAATACCTCACTACCCTCCACATGAGAACCATCCACTGCATCCCAGTGCCCTCCCACCCGTGAGTCATTCACCACAGTGTCTCTATACAGACTATCTCAACACTCCCCACTTGTGAACTCTCTACCCCCACACTTTGGCATAGGCTGACCACCTCAGTGCCCCCTACTGGGCTACCTCATTCCCCCCCATGTGAAACATCCACGCAACACTTCCCACTGTGGACTGTCCACCTCAACACCTCCACACAAGTTGCCCACCCCCTGCCCCCACACCACCCCCATGCCCACACGTTCTATATTTTTAAACCATCGCTAATTTGCAGACCTGTTTGGGGCCTGACACATTCAGGTGATCTCACTGAATCTTCACACCAGCTCTGGGAGGAAGAGGTTGACTCAAGCACACACTCACACAAACACACACACATACACTTTGTGTTCTCGTGTGCACGTATGCCCTATTTCATCCCCGCCCTGTTCCCTCGCAAAGAAGAGACTCTTTTCCCAAGGGGTTCCTGTGGGGACCATCACCACCAGTTAGGAGCCTTCCAGAGCTAGCCCAAGCCTTGCAGACCTATCCTTTCTTGTGCTGGTCCCCATACCATTGAGGAAGCAGCTTGGGGAAACCCTTGAGCAACTTCCCTGACCAATCCCCCTAATCTGAAAGAAGCCTTGAGCCAGTCTCAGGGAAAGGTCCCAGACTCCGCCCAGAGACTGGTGTACTTTGTGGCTCCCAGCACCTCCTGGCACCTTGTGTGTCAAACTGGTTCACGGTACTGTGTTTCCTGTTCCCTATTTGTGGACTGAACCCCCCAGGTGGGGAGGGAGTTTTTTGGCAGTGGAGCAGGGGTATGGATGTGGGGGATGGCTGGCGGCCCTGGTGGGAAGTTCACCATTCTGGGGGAGGAGAGGAGGCCTGGGCAAGGGCCGAGGTTGCGGGGAGCTCGGAGGGATGAGTTGGAGTGGAGGGCAAGACCTGATGACCCCTTTCCCTGCTTGGCCCACACTGGGGAGCTGGGGTGAGAAGCCAAGCTTGTGAGTGCGGATGGAAGAGAAATGCTGGCGGTGAGGTTGGGTAGGCGGGCGGGCATGCCTAGCTGACCTTCCTACAGTCTCCCAGTGGGGAGAGGGGGAGTGGAGGGCTTCTGGGGGTGAGCTGTGGGGCAAGCTAGCCCCCAACCCCGTCCTGCCCGCTACCCTCCAGAGTGGTTCAGAGGGAAGCAGACTCCTTCCCGTTGTAGTCTCTCCTCCCTTCAGCCTGGGGTGAGGATGGCAGGCAGGCGCTTGGCTGACCCTGAAGGGAGCCTTCTGAGAGGTGGCCTGGGTAACAAGCTGACCTTGGTCTTCTGGGGCTCCGGGCGGGCTTTCCTTCCCCTCCCACCCCACCTCTAACACTGTTTCATTTCCAGCAATTAGCAAACACACCAACAAGCCAAATCCTTTCCAGCCAAATCAATGTCTTAAGACAGGCCTCAGCCCACTCAGGCACCCCACCCCCCCAAAACCAGCCTTTTCTTTGGGGCATGACTTTTTCCGGGGAGGGGAACAAAATTGGGTTGTAGAAACGTTTTTCTCTTTTCTTGGTTTCTTTTTCTTGCAAAAAAAAATTTTGCTTTTTTTGGCTTATTTTTTCTGCCTCCCCCACCCTCCCCTTTTCTGCTTTCTCTCCTCCCCTCCCCATCCACCACCTCCCCCGACCCCCATCTTTCCCCACAAAATTGTCCTTTTTTCTCTGTTTTGTGTTCCCGGTCTTAGGTCCGCTCACAAAAAAACGTGACGAGGCGACGCTCAATCCGCCAGACACAGGTAGATTTAAAAATCCCGCTGCTGCATGTGGTTGCTTATCAGAGGACGTTTTCATGGCCCTGTCCCTAACTAAATGTCCCCACAGCCCTCAAGGCCCCTCAGTCGTTCTCCCAACTAAAAATGAAAAAGAAAAGAAAAGAAAAATTTTGAATAATTGGAAAAAAGAATTATGAAAACTTCAAATGAAATTTGAGCAATGTTGGACCCACCAGAAAACCTGCAAGAAAAGCTAAACATGGTGAAAATAAGGTGGAAAAACAAGAGAAATTGGAATGTCAGAAAAAAAGAATTGGATAAAATATTTAGAGTTTGAAAGAAAATTGGAGATGGTTTTGAAACTTGTGAAATGTAACATTTGAAAAAACAATTTGAATTTGGAGCAAAACAACACCTGAAAAAAGTTTAAAACTTGGCAAATTGACACAATTGAAACATCAGAAACCTGCTACAATTTCCAAAATCCTGTCAGACACAGAAAATGTAAACATTTGAAGTGAATTAAATAATTTGGAAATTTTTGAAAACAGGGCCCAATGTCTTGAAGTTTCACCACAAAATTTTGAAAAAAAAAATGCAAAGAATTTTTTTCTTTTTTTCTTTTTTTCCAAAATGGATCTTTTTGTTTTTTCTTTTCTTGTGGAATCTGCCCCGAGAGCTTCTTGCTTTTTGGTTGTTGTTTTTTCTTTCTTTCTTTCTTCTTTCTTGATCCTGTTTTTTGTTGTTGGTTTTGAATTCTTGTTGCCCCAGCCCCTCTTCCTGCTCCTTCCCTTTCTGACTCCTCCCCCACCCCACACTGGGAGCGGGGTGGGGTGAGGGTGGGAGAGAACTGAGGACTTTTAGGACAGGACCTTGGAGGGAAGGAGATTCTAGCCTGAAACTGCAGGGTCATTGGAGGTTTAGGACAAAAGGGGGAAGGACAGGATTTGGGGAGGACATAGAGAGGGTGCTGCCCACCTGGGAACTCTGGCTGATGAAGTCAGGAGTGTGGAGACTGCAGAGAAGGTCCAAGAGATGGGAGCAAGGACTTTGTCTCTGGGGGTCAGGGGGGATGTCTTAGTGACTTGCAGGTTGACCTTCTGGCAGGAAGAAAGTTTCTAGCAGATGAGGGAGGTGGGCAGGTGTTGGGGACCAGCTGTGGCGACCCAGGCCTGGTTTTTGTTTGCTGAGCATCCAGGCTAGTCAGGGATGACCGGTGTCAAGAAAGCGGATGGCCTGTGGCCCAGGGGTGACCCCAGCTCCGGCACTGTGACTGAGTCATGGGGGAGCTGCAAGGGAGGGTGCCATAGCCTTGGGGACCCTGACAAGCCCTCTCAGACTCCTACCCTCTTCTGGAATTAGTCATCCCTCTGTCTGGTCTGGAGTGTCTCAAGGGCCTTCTACGTGTGGCAGTGATTAGAGGATGCTTTGGGACATGGGAAGAGAGGGAGTCTAGGGTAGGAGCCAGGGCTCAGGCCAGTTTGTGGGGGTTCAACACTAGAGAGCTGCACCCTGGCTTCATTAAGCAGGCTCTTCCTCCTGCCACAGTAATTAGGCTGGGGGTTGCCATGGTGACTGGGGAGGTGACCTAGAAAGGAATTAGGGCGGGGAGGAGACCAAGCCCCCAGGGACCCTAGGCCTGGCACCCCCTCACCCACAGATCAGGGTACCATGTGGAGTGGAGGCCCAAGGTCTGAGTCAGAGGAGTTGCCAGGACCCTCCCAGCATCTCTAGCTCTCGTTCTAGCCTCGGGAGCTTGCTCTTTCCAGAAGCAGGAAGGAGATTTGCTGTGTGTGTGTGGGAAGGGGGTTCCCTGGATCCAGCAGATGCCCTGAGGAGGGCCACCTCCCACCCCCGGCCTCCATGGGGTTTCTTGGAAGATCTGCCCAGCATTTGGAGAAGTGATGTCGGGCAGGCTGGCAAAGGATGGGGAGGGACCTTCTGCCAGGGCTAGCTGGAGAGGGAGGAGGGGAATCCGGTCTTGCCCCCCAGGGATGGGAGTGACATGTCCCCTGAGCTCCATGCTGGTCCTCAACAGGCCCGGGAGCTAGGCAGTGCTGCTTCCGTTCTGACTGTGTCCTTGTCCCTGACCCCCTGGCCCACCTGCCCATCCCCTCCCCACGCAGATATCCGCGACTCTGGGAAGAAGCCTGTGATGCTCTTTCTACACGGCGGTTCCTACATGGAGGGCACCGGGAATATGTTCGATGGCTCAGTCCTGGCCGCCTATGGCAACGTCATCGTAGCCACGCTCAACTACCGTCTTGGGGTGCTCGGTGAGGGTGGGCAGCTAACTTTGGGGGCAGAGGGAGTCTGGGAGGCAGGCCTGGTGGGCAGGGTTCCTCCAAACCCAGCAGAATGGCCTCTGGGCTGAACTGAGCTGCCCAGGAGACAAGGGTGCTGTGACACCTCCAGAGAGTCCCCTTCTTCTACCTCCCAGGTTTTCTCAGCACCGGGGACCAGGCTGCAAAAGGCAACTATGGGCTCCTGGACCAGATCCAGGCCCTGCGCTGGCTCAGTGAAAACATTGCTCACTTTGGGGGTGACCCTGAACGCATCACCATCTTTGGGTCCGGGGCAGGGGCTTCCTGTGTCAACCTTCTGATCCTCTCCCACCATTCAGAAGGTACCAGCAGTGTCCCCAGCCTGCTCCCCGCTTCCCCTTCCCACAGCCCTGACCCTGCCAGCTCCCCCTTCTCTTTCTGGCTGACGCTCACAGCCTAGCCTGAGGTCTGCCTGTCCTGCCAGGGCTGTTCCAGAAGGCCATTGCCCAGAGTGGCACCGCCATTTCCAGCTGGTCTGTCAACTACCAGCCGCTCAAGTATACGCGGCTGCTGGCAGCCAAGGTGGGCTGTGACCGGGAGGACAGCGCTGAAGCTGTGGAGTGCCTTCGCCGGAAGCCCTCCCGGGAGCTGGTGGACCAGGACGTGCAGCCTGCCCGGTATGGGGGTGGGAGAGGGCCGGGTCTGGGTCTTCAGTCTTCTTGCTGGTTCCAAGGAGGGTGAGATGAGAGGTGCCTGCACACATTCCCTTTGGCAAGGAGAGGTGGCTTCAGGCTCCTCTAGTGGTCTCCTCTTGGAAGACTTCCCTCAGTGGAGGTGCCCGAACAGACCAGGTGAGCACAGGGTGCCACAAAGTGCTTCAGGATGACTTCCAGAGAGTCCAGATGCCCTGAAGGACTCGTAGGAGGTTTTCAAGTAGAAGAAAAGGGTCTTACAAGCAGAGGGAAGCACCTGCATGTGGGCTTAGCAGGCCATGGGTTGAGAAGAGGCCAGTGAGATGATGAGACCCTGACCCCTTTTCCCCAGTTACCACATCGCCTTTGGACCCGTGGTGGACGGCGACGTAGTCCCTGATGACCCTGAGATCCTCATGCAGCAGGGAGAATTCCTCAACTACGACATGCTCATTGGTGTCAACCAGGGAGAGGGCCTCAAGTTCGTGGAGGACTCTGCAGAGAGTGAGGATGGCGTGTCTGCCAGCGCCTTTGACTTCACTGTCTCCAACTTTGTGGACAACCTGTATGGCTACCCAGAGGGCAAGGATGTGCTTCGGGAGACTATCAAGTTTATGTACACAGACTGGGCCGACCGGGACAATGGTGAGATGCGGCGCAAGACCCTGCTGGCACTCTTTACTGACCACCAATGGGTGGCACCAGCTGTGGCCACCGCCAAGCTGCACGCCGACTACCAGTCCCCTGTCTACTTTTACACCTTCTACCACCACTGTCAGGCTGAAGGCCGGCCTGAGTGGGCTGATGCTGCACACGGGGACGAACTACCCTATGTTTTTGGTGTGCCCATGGTGGGCGCCACTGACCTCTTCCCCTGCAACTTCTCCAAGAATGATGTCATGCTCAGCGCTGTGGTCATGACCTACTGGACCAACTTCGCCAAGACTGGGTGAGGGCCAGAGGGGCTGGGTGGGGCCGGGTGGGGCACCCTCCTTCCTTCACACTCAACTTTCCTCCATTAAGACACTCAACCCTTGCCAACCCTCTTATTTGAGTGAGACCAACTCAGACACCTGCTGAACACCTTCTCTGTGCCAGACATTGAGTTGAATGTTGAAAATTCAGCAGCGTCAGACAGAAAGGTCCCTGTCCTTTCTGAGGTGGGCTCACTCAATGACTTTGGCTTGGTGTCCATTTCTCCTTACTCCCTTGCTTCCTGTCCCTGCCCCCGTGCTCCACACCTCTGATCACTCAGGTGTGTGTGAGTAGTGTAAGGGTTCGTGTCTGTTTCTTGCTTTCTGTCTCTGTCTCTGTCTCTTGAAATCCACTGATAGCACTCCCCTTCCCTCTGTGCTCTTTGGTCTGTTTACTTTTTGTTGTCTCTGGCTGTTGGCTGGTTTCAGCCTGGCTGTTTCTCTGCCTCTGGCTGCCCCTCCTGTGTCTTTGTCTCTCTGTTTCTGTCTCTATCTCACTCAGGCTCAGTTTCTGCCTCTCCCTGGTCATCTCTTTGTCTGTCTGTGCCCCTCTGTCCTCACTTCTGGTTGTCTCTGGCAGTCTATATCTACATTCCTATTTGTCTCTCTGTCCCTATCTCTTGTAGTTTCTCTGTCTCTTTGTATACATCTGTGTCTCTCTGCCCCTGTGAATTTTGCTCTGGCTTTCCTGCCATCTCGCAGTCTTTCTGCATCTCCATTCTCTCCCCCCCCACTTCTGCCTACCCTGCTGCGGAGCCTTGCCCTCACTCCTTTCCCTGCTCTCCTGTACCCACAGTGACCCCAACCAGCCAGTGCCGCAGGATACCAAGTTCATCCACACCAAGCCCAACCGCTTTGAGGAGGTGGTGTGGAGCAAGTTCAACAGCAAGGAGAAGCAGTACTTGCACATTGGCTTGAAGCCACGCGTGCGTGACAACTACCGTGCCAACAAGGTGGCCTTCTGGCTGGAGCTCGTGCCCCATCTGCACAACCTGCACACAGAGCTCTTTACCACCACCACGCGCCTGCCTCCCTATGCCACACGCTGGCCGCCTCGCCCACCGCCCGGCGCCCCGGGTACACGCCGGCCCCCGCCACCTGCCACCCTGCCCCCTGAGCCTGAGCCTGAACCAGGCCCAAGGGCCTACGACCGCTTCCCTGGAGACTCACGGGACTACTCCACAGAGCTAAGCGTCACTGTGGCCGTGGGGGCCTCCCTCCTCTTCCTCAACATCCTGGCCTTTGCTGCCCTCTACTACAAGCGGGACCGGCGGCAGGAGCTGCGATGCAGGCGGCTTAGCCCACCTGGTGGCTCAGGCTCTGGTGTGCCCGGTGGGGGCCCCCTGCTCCCTGCTGCAGGCCGTGAGCTGCCACCAGAGGAGGAGCTGGTGTCACTGCAGCTGAAGCGGGGTGGTGGTGTCGGGGCGGACCCTGCTGAGGCCCTGCGCCCTGCCTGCCCGCCCGACTACACCCTGGCCCTGCGCCGGGCACCGGACGATGTGCCTCTCTTGGGCCCCGGGGCCCTGACCCTGCTGCCCAGTGGCCTGGGGCCACCACCACCCCCACCACCCCCCTCCCTCCATCCCTTTGGGCCCTTTCCCCCTCCTCCCCCCACTGCTACCAGCCACAACAACACGCTACCCCACCCCCACTCCACTACTCGGGTATAGGGGGCGGCTTGGGGAGGCCCTCCTCCCCGACCCTCCCCCGCCCAGCCACTCCAAAGGCAGGGAGGAGGACTTGGCAGCAGGCTTTTCTCCTGTGGAGTTGTCACGCGTCATCGAGCAGCATTAAGTTGGACACAGGATTCCTCACTGGGATGCGTGTTTTTCCCATGCAGAGAGGCCCGTTCACTTCTCCGGACCTGGGCCTTTGAACAACTGGGGGTGTTTTTTCCCCTCCACTGGGACACCAGTCTTCGGTGTGTGGAAATGTGGAAGTATTTTCCCACGTGGAGGTGTGCTTTCTCACAAGGGGGTGTGTTTTCCCATGTGCAGGGTGAGGTTTTTTTTGCCGCCCTGGACACATGTTGGCCCCCTCAAAGAATTTTGTGGGGATTTGTACCCCAGAATCCTGTTCCCTCATGCCTTCTCCCACCTCCTCCCCTCTCCCTCCCCCTGGAGACCCTGGAAGTGGTGTGTTCACATACAGTGACCCTTGACCACCAGACAACACAGGGTGGTGCCTGGGAAGCTTTGAGGAAATCACAGCCCCACCTCACCCCTGCCCTCCCACCTCCTCCCCCACCCTTGCACCCCAGCAAAGCATGTTTTTCCCTCGTGGCACAAGTCAGATGAAGCACGTTTTCCCAGGGAGGCTCTTACCTTCCACAGAGGACAGTCAGATTTCCTACTGGGGGGAAGGGAGGAGATCCATGCATCCTGGTGCTACCTGGAAACTAAATTTCCCATGGTCCAGGACGTTTCACTGAGTGGGAACATGTTCTTGCATGTGGATGTGCGTTTTCCCAGGCAGAGGGTCCCTCTCTCCCTAACACTCCCCTGCGTCCCCCAGGCTTCAGGCCCAGCACTCAGTTACTCCTCACATAGCAAGTGGGAAGAAACTTCCAGTTGACAGGAGCTGAGGGGGATGTACAAACTCTGAGGGAGTGCTCAGCCCTCCCTTCCTCAGAGATGCTGAGTTGAGGGGAGGGGGTGTGTGGCATGTGCCACTCACAGAGGCCATGCATGTTTGACCAAAGCCCTCATCCGGGGTCTGAGGATAGCCTTTCCCTCAGGCCTCAGATCATTGCTCATCTGTGCCAAACTGGGTAGGTGGATTTGAGGAGAAAGACCCCCAAAATGTGCCAAGGATTCCCTATTCCCAGGGCAGGGCAGGGGAAGCTGGGGGCAAGTGGGATACAGGGTGAAGGATATGGCAGGTTAGGGGGCTCCTGCCTGTGTCTCCTCTCCTCACTGTGTCATCTCCCCTCCCTGCCTCAGTTCCCCATTCTCCTTCATCTGCCTCCCTCTTTGGAGCTGTCCCCATCTCAGTGTCAGACCAGCCTTTTTCCCTCAGCTGACAATGCCCGCTTCTTTGGCCTCCCTCACCCCTGCCCCCAGCTTGGCTGAAGGAAAGGAGCAGTGGAGGATGGAGGGAGGCAGCAGAGAGAAAGGTCTCACTGGACAGATTGGGGAGAATGAGGTCAGCTGTGCTGAGGAACAGATGGAGGGGGCAGTGGGGGACAGGGGACACGGCTTGAGCAGCACCGACAGGAAGAATTTGAAACGTGTGAGGGGCCTGCCCAGAGGTCCTAGGGTTCTATTCCCCAGAGTCAGATACAAGGACCTCTGGGGAATAGAACAATGTCAGAAGGATTTTGAGGAATGTGAATGGAGGAGGGGAGCATCCTTATCTGCTGGCATTGTGTGGGCTGTTAGTGCCAAACTTGAGGAGGGCGTGGGGTGCTGTCTTCCACTGACACCCAAATCCAAAATCCCTGGTCTTGAGTCCCTAGAACTTTGCCTCTTTACGCCCTTCTCCTACCTCCATCCATGGAAACTTAGTTTTCTGACCCTTTCCCCTGCCTGGTCTAGTTCCCTTCCAAACAGCCATGCCCTCCAAATGCTAGAGACCTGGGCCCTGAACCCTGTAGACAGATGCCCCCAGAATTGGGGCATGGGAGGGGGGCTGGGGGACCCCATGATTCAGCCACGGACTCCAATGCCCAGCCCCTCTCCCCAGAACAATCCCCTGACAGTCCCATGTCCCTACCCCAACCCTTTGCGGCTCTGTACACATTTTTAAACCTGGCAAAAGATGAAGAGAATATTGTAAATATAAAAGTTTAACTGTTGCTTGTGCCTGCTGTGTTGTGGGGTGGGGGGTGGGGAACTCCAAAGAAACAAACCTTGGGGAGATAACTGGATGAAGAAGGAGGGAGTGCTATCCCACAGCCCTTCTTTTCAGTGAACAGCACTGAGGTCTGAGAGGAAGGAGTGGGTGCCAGGGTCAGGTTGCCATGGTAATGGAACTGTGTGGAGAGTGAAGATCAGGGCCCATGTCTGTGCAGAGATGGGAGCCTAATGTCCTAGGAGGGGCAGGAGCTGATAGGGTGGATGCCAAACAGGCCACAGGGCCAATGGACTGGTCCCTGCAGCTGGCTACAGGAGAGACATGCAAGGTGAAGGGTTTGGCCTCTGCCAGGGCCTGAGCTCAAGCTGGAGGGTCAACCATGGGCCCAGGACTCAGAGTAGTCTCTTGACACATTGTGAGGGATTACCCCAGCAGCATTGTGACCCGCTAATCCTCAGGACCCACAGAGACAGGAAGATGGCTCAGTGGACACTGTAGGCACACAGTGGGCTGGGGGCCTAAGGGCCCCAGTGGCCCTAAGGACCCCCATGGCCATGGCTGAGCGGCCGCGGCCCGGGTGGGCCTCGTATCACAACCCCAACACCAACAGCTGCCAGGACCTGGGCAACTCCATCCTGCTGCTGCTGGGTCTCATTATCTGCATTAACATTGGCATCAATATGGTGACCCTGGTCAGGATGGGACTGGGTGGGAGGGTGCTGGTGGGATGGTTGGAGGTGGGCCTGGTGGCCAGGACCTGCCTGCCATCATGATGTCCTCCCCTCACCTAGCTCTGGAACCGACTCCGTGGCATCTTGCACCATATGTTCCATCATATCATTTGTGAGAAAGGTAAGCAGAGTTGGAGATTGGGGCATAGGAGGAGCAGAAACCAGGTGTTCTAGTCCCAGCCCTAAGCTAGCCCCTTCCCTTCCTGCTCTCCCCACTCAGACACCATAGCTGTGCAGCTTCTCTCCCTGAGCCCTCTCCATTCCTGTAAAAGCTAGACTCCCCTGACCCACAAAAGCACCTTTCACCTCTCCCTGACTCACAGAAGCGCCTAAGCCAACCTCACCCAGGAAGGAGTCCCAGCCCTCAAAGAAGGAGAACTCCCCTGCCATCCATCTTCGATGCACCATGGACCCTGTGAAAATGACTGTGACCCCCCCACCTACTCGCCACCATCGACATCGAGGCTCTCTGTCACGCTATGCCCGCCGCCCAGTAGCTCGGACCCCTGATACTGATGACGAGAAGCCCCAACATCAATACGCAGCAGTCTGCTCCCACCGCCAGAATGGCCCTGAGGACTGGGAAGACTTCCGACCCACCCAGGGAACCTGGGATCTCTGGACTCGGGACCCTCCAGAGATGCCTCCCCAGACCATCCGCTTCCAGCCCACTGTAGAGGGAAGGCCTCTCAAAACAGAGATGCGGTCAGAGCTAAGCCTAGAGGCCTACGTGTATCCTGTGAATCCTCCACCTCCCAGCCCTGAGGCCCCAAGCTATAAGAACAGTGAGGTGGGGGCGGCCACAGAGGCAGAGGCAGCTCAGTGCCAGCCCGCCCCCCAACCTGTCATAGGCCCAGCAGCTGTCCCTGATTTCACCAAGCGCCGCTCCTCAGGCAGAATAGTGTATGATGCCCGGGATGTGAGGCGGCGGCTTCGAGAACTGACCCGGGAGGTGGAGGTTCTGTCCCGCTGTTACCCCCTGACCTCTGGATCCAGTATTGCTAATGGGACAAGCAAGAACTGGCTGTACCATTCCCTGACCGAGAAGTGACTGAAAAAAAATAAAAAGGAGAGAGGAGGTGGTCTGTGGTGGTGTTTGGGGATGCCAGATTGTGAAGAGAATGGTCTCCTTGGCAACAGGACCCTGAGAATCCTGAAGACTCTCATCAACCTCTTGCCCCAAAGACCTTATACTCAGCCCTTTACTAGGCTCTTCTTGGTTCCAAGGCTCCCACCTGCCTCTATGTTGTTTCTTTAGTGCCCAGAGAAGCTTCCAAATTCCACGCCAGATCCCTGAGCCATCCTGCACTAGAGGAGAGCTCTCCATCCCCATGACCCTGGCTCCTCAGAGGCCTGGTCCCTACCGGAGCCCAGGTTTAGGCTACAGCCACAGGTGTGGTGTGGTTCCCACTTAAACCAGTTTTCTTTGGGAAGGGATGACTGAGAGGGCATCTGGCCCCCTCACAATTCCCCAGTCAACCTGAAGCTCCTGTATCCTCAAGCATGCTTGGGGTAGAAGATGAAATAGGGCTTCATCTCAAGGGCTGCCTCATCATAACACCATAGTCCTCTGAGACCTCACTCCTCTGATTAGCCTACCACTCCACAAATGAGGAGACTGGGGTTTAGAGAGGCCAAGTGACTTGCTCATGGTTACACAATCACCAAGGATCAAGGTCATGGTCTCAGACACTCCATTCTCATACTCCTGCAGGTAGATTCCCATTGCCACTGAGTCAGCCTGGCCCACTAGAACTGTAGAACTGCCCCCCCCCTCAGTTTGCCATGTGAACTCATTAGAATATTCCATACACTGGGCAGGGAAGCTCAGATCCTGCCCTTCTTCTAGACAGTTGGGATCACATGTACGTGGACACAAAACAACTTGGGAGTGAGGAGCCATGTGAGTGGGCACAGACTGAAGGAGTTGAACTTCACCTTCCATGCTAGACAGACTCCTGGAATAGGCACAGACTGACCTTTTGTGAATCACTCTACTTCTCTGTTCATTTACATTCAACCAATGTTATTGATCATTTTTTTTTTTTTTTTTTTTTTTTGAGTTGGAGTCTCACTCTGTCGCCCAGACTGGAGTGCAGTGGCCGCTCCCGGTCACCGCAGCCTCGACATGCTGGGCTCCGGTGATCCTTCCGCCTCAGCCTTCCAAGTAGCCGGAATTACAGGCATGAGCTACCACGCCCGGCTGATTTTTTGATTTATTGTAGAGATGAGGTCTCGCTGCCCAGGCGGGTCTTGAACCCATGGGCTCAGGCAATCCACTCACCTCAGCCTCCCAAAGGCACGGGATTACAGGCTGAGCCACTGAGCCCGGCTTGTTATTGATCATTTTAAGTTGATTCCGTTCAGTGGAGATATACTGAGCATCTACTATGTGTTTCGAGGCTGGATGGGAAAAGCCCACTGGGCTCTCCTCTATTTCTGCTATGTCATTCACTGTGTAAACCAATGGCTTGCAGTCCCCAGGGCACCACTTTCACAGACCCCAGTGATGAACCTGGTTTAAATCAGACTCCTTTTGTCATACGAACAATTACATCTACTTTGTGCTTTGTTAATTTCGTGTGGTGTTTTGTTTTGTTCTTTTGAGTTGGAGCCAGCCTCTGTCGCTCAGGCTGGAGTGCAGTGGCATTCTCACAGCCACCACAGCCTCAGCCTTCCAACCTGCTGGGCTCAGGCAATCCTTCTGCCTCAGCCTTTCAAATAGCTGGAACTCTATAGGCACGTGCCACCATGCCAGGTTAATTTTTTTTATTGATTTATTGTAGAGATGAGGTCTCGCCAAGTTGTCCAGACTGGTCTCCGCCCATGGGCTCAGGCAATCCTCTCACCTCAGCCTCCCAAAGTGCTAAGATTAAAACCGTGAGCCACCGCACCCAGCCTCATATGGTTTTCTTAAAGTGGCAACTTAATGGTTTTTCAACTTGAATTGAGGGTGGGTCAATGGAAGGGCAAGTGGTTCTTGGTCATTGACAGGGGCAATAAACTTGGCAAAGTGGCAGTCAGTCTGGTTTTGAAGGGAAGGGGCCACTGGCCTCAGGGACCACCAATGCCTAGGGCTGCAGTCCCTGGCCAGGAAAGGTTGAGCAGAGATGGGTGCTAGAGGAACTGTGCTAGGATTGATACAGCAGGGTGATGCCCTAGGGGACTCTTGGTGTTACCCACCTATCCAGTCACCCTTGCTCTTGGTCTCAAAGTAGGCATGGGGTGGGGCACACCAACAGGCTACATAGACTGCCATAATGCCTCAAAAGAACAATGAAACAGAGGAAATACTTTATGCATGAGTCAACCCCCGTGAAGACTGTCTCATACTGTAACTATGATATTTTCCTATCAGGAACCAGGTGTGGGGTTAAATAAGCCTCATGGAGATAGAGGAACAGACTGAGCTCTGGGGTATCTGGGGACTGAGCTCTTTCAAGTGGGAGCTGCCAATAGGCATGGCCACTTAAAGGGGTCAGCAGAGTGGATAAAAGATTGCCACCTCTGCATTGTGACTCCCCCTAATTGGCCTTATTATGACCTGGCTCCCTTATCAGCTGGTAGGTATCTCCAGATACTTGTATGAGTGCAGTATGGGTTGGGACCGGGGGGGTGGGAGGGACGTGGCCCTGGTGGCCCCAGAGCCCTCCCCCCCATGGAAAACCAGCTATGGCAGAATACCCAGGGCTGCTGCCATCAATACCAAGAAAATCCCCAGGATGTTGAGGACCTCTTACTCCTGCTGCTGGGCCTCATCATTCTTGTCAACATCAGCATCAACATTACAACTGTGGTCAGTGATAATAATGGACCATCCCTAGGGGTGAAGAGGGCCGAAGGTGGGAGCCAGCCACAGCCTGCACCTCCACCTGCAGGTGCTGGCCTGACTGGGGTGGGAGTGGGGTTGGAGAGCCTGGCCTTACCCCTATCCCAACCCCGCTCCAGATGTGGCATGGGCTCCAGAACGTCTTGGACAAGATGATCGACTGTACTAATCAGAAAAGTAAGTATGGCCACTGGAGAGGTAGGGGAGACCCCCACATAGGCCCCAGTATTTCCAGTCTTGAACTCTTTTGACGATTGCCCTAACCTCATGGACTCTTGCCTCCCCTAGATGAAGTTCAGACTAGTGAAAGTTCCCCCAAAGATCCCCCAGCCAAGGCCCAGGACGTCCACATCCACTGCAAACTGGACCCTGTACAGCTGAAGATGGCCCAACCCACACGCTACTCCTCTTTCTCCTGCCACCATCTCCGCAACCACCATCGCCACCACCCCTGTCGCCGCCGTTTTCGCCACTGCAGCCGCCAGCAGCGGCTGCAGAAACACAGACAACACCCCCACAGCCACTCAGCCTTCCGTAACCAACATCACAGGCACAAGATGTCACAGCTGCAGCCAATACCTTTCTTTGATCAGGAGGACCCGGAGGAGGAGGATGACCTGTCATTGCCATATCCCAAGTACCCACGTGGCGGCTGGGGTGGGCTCTATCGGCGAGTGGGTCCGCCCTCCAACGTGGGGCTGTGGGGCCTTCAGGGTGGAATCCTAGCCAGCCTGCCGCCACCCTCTCTCTACCTGTCACCAGAGCTGCGCCGCATGCCCAAGCGCGTGGAGGCCAAGTCTGAGCTGAGGCTGCAGTCCTACAGGCCCCATTATCCACAGTCCCGAACCTGGGGTAATGTGGAGGAAGAACAGTGGGCCCAGTCTCCACCACCTCCCCGCCGGCTGCCCCCTAACCCCACCTTGGTCCCTGGGGGGTACAGCCCTTACTCCTCAGTAGGCCGGATACTGTATGACTCCTGGGATCAGCGGCGGCGTGTTGTGGAGGGCTCTGAGCCCCCACCTGCCTTGGTGTCCCGGAACTCCCGGTCTGAGGCCCAGGGCTACCGGGAACACTACTCCCCACAGTCCCACCGGCGTAGCCTGCCCGGTCATGCTCACAGTCAGTCCAACCGCAGCCCCCACCCGTCTGTGGGACACTTGGGCTATTGCTCCCGGGAACCCCAGGAAGCACGGCGCCGGGCAGCTGACTGGGCTGAGGCTCTGCCCGTTCGGCATCCTCTGACTACCTCTGTCTCCCTCACGGTGCTGGGTGAGACCTCACACCAAAGGGTCCCAGCTCCCAGCCCAGTCCTGCTGCCTCACTCCTCCCAGCCCCTGCCTGAAGCCCAGGCTGCTGATCCTGCCCCACCTCCAACCACTTTCATCCCACTCAGCCGGAATCCAGGGGGCAATGCCAATTACCAGCTGTATGATAGCCTAGAGCTGAAGCGGCAGGTGCAAGAGGGCAGAGTGCGTGCCAACTCACTGCCACCGCCTTCCACCTCAGCCTCGAGGCCCTCTCTGCACAGGAGCCGGACTGGGAAACTCAACTGACCAGTGGGCAAATATGGGTGGTGGAGCAGGGCATGGAGGGAGAAATAAAGAGAAACAGTACAGGAAACACTGTAGTGGTCTTTGGCTTGGAAGCGCCACTCTTTCTGCCAGTGTGGGTCCCAGCCCTTGGCTTCTTGAAATGAGAAACCAGTGACCCTTTCTTGATGTGAGGCTCCCCTTGGCTTAAAGGGTCATACTCCTGCCAACAGGCCCCTCCTGGTACTGCACTAAGTAGATCTTGCAGCAGCTGACTCCAGACCACCAATCTCTGACCACACACCCTGGCCCTCCACTCTCCCTGTTACCAAAGTGATCTGAATATTCTGACCTCAGTTTATTTTTAAATTTGCATTTATTTGTTTGTTTGTTTGAGTTGGAGTCTCACTATGTCGCCCAAGCTGGAGTGCTGTGGCACACTCACAGTCACCCCAGCATCGACCTGCTGGGATCCAGTGATCCTTCCGCCTCAGTCTTCCAAGTAGCTGGAACTACAGGCGCACGTTACCGCACCCGGTTAATTTTTGATTTATTGTAGAGACGAGGTCTCACAAAGTTATCCGAGCTGGTCTCAAACCCTCGGGCTGAGGCAATCCACTTGCCTCAGCCTCCCAAAGTGCTGGGATGACAGGCTGAGCCACCAAGCCCGGCCTATTTCTTTTCTTTTGAATCAGAGTCTCACTTCGTCACCCAGGCTGGAGTGCAGTGGCACCATGATGGCTCACTGCAACCTCGACCTCCTGGCTCAAGCAATCCTCTTGCCTCAGCCTCCCAAGTAACTGGGACTTCAGGCACGTGTCACTACCCCCAGTTAATTATTTTATTTTTGTAAAGATGAGGTCTTGCTATGTTACCTAGGCTGGTCTCAAACTCCTGGGCTCAAGCAATCCTCCAGTCTCAGCCTCCCAAAATGCTGGGATTATAGGCATGAGCCACTGTGTCTGGCGTGACCCAGGCTGGGCCTGTGAGTCCTGTTTGGGATCTACTTAGTGCCTGGTACAGGACCAGGCCAAGACTCTGAACTCCAGCCAGGCCTCCCCTTAAATCCTTTTATTTAAAGATTCTCAAATGAGATTGAAGGAATGATGGAATGAGTATGTATTTCAGTGCGTGAATCAGTGAGCAGTAGGGGGAAAATTGAGAGAGAGGGGAGGTGTGTGGGCTTCCAGATCCTGCTTGGCTGTCTATGCTCAAGTTACTCAAACCCGGTTAACCAGGGAACCTCACCTTGGGCCCTCTTCTTCCTCTGCTTCCCTCATTGTGACCCCAACCACCTGCCTCATTATGACTCAGTCCTTCTCCCCCTCCCCCACTACAAGAGTCTGGCTCCTAGTATGTGGGGGCCAGGGGGCCCAGGTAGTCCTGGGACCCCAGGCGATGGGTGAGCGAGCCCACTATAGAGCCCAAGTGTGCTCTGGCACCAACCCCAGGAAGTGCCAGGACTTAGGAGACTCGATTCTTCTGATTCTGGGCAGCTTCATCTTACTCAACGTGGGGATCAATGTGGTGACTCTGGTCAGGACAGGGTCTGGGCACAGGATTAGGGGGGTTTGGGGGTCTCAAAGGGACGGAGGTGGGAGGGTTGCTGGGTTGTGGTCAGACAAGGATTGGACTTGAGGGCTCACTCTACTTCCAAACTCCCCTCCCTGATTCCCTCAGCTCTGGAAGCATCTGAAGAGTTCCTTGAGGATCCTTTTTCATCATTTTTTCCCCAAAGGTGAGTGGGCCCTGACATGGGTTCCCAGGGATGTGGGCTTGCCCCTTTCTTTTATCTCTATCCCAATTCTCAGGCCTAAGAAACTCAGGCCTTGCTGCATCCCACCTCTCCCTGCAGACGAGCAACCCAGCGGTATAGGCAGCCATCCTGTGTGCATGTGTTGCTCTGTGGATCCCAAGAACCTGTGCTCTAAAGTCTCTTCCCGCTTCCATCATCACTCAAGCTTCCTGCTCAGGCACACTAACCACTTTGACTCCTGGATACCAGACACAAAGGATAAGAAGGTTTCTAGGTGCTGGTGGGTGCCACCTGAACATGGACATGCCAAGGCTCCCACAGAGGCTCCATGGGGACTGTGGAAGGAGGGGATGATGGGAGCTGGGGAGACCCATCAGGTCACAGCCTTAAACGCCCAAGCCTCCTTGCTCTCCAGGCCAGAGACATCGTCCCAATTCCCAAAGATGGGCATGTCGGACATGATTCCACTTCACTTGCCCCAAGAAAGCAAGACTAAGACTGCAGACTCGGCCCCAGCCAAGGCCCCGGCTCAGGACCAGACCCATTCCCCAGCCCACACCCAGACCCACTCTCCATCCCACAACCAAGCCCACACACCAGCCCCTACGCTAGCCCACAGACAAGCCCACGCACCACCCCCTACACCAGCCCACTGCCAAGCTCACGCACCAGCTCCTACCCCAGCCCACAGCCAAATCCATGCACCAGCCCCTACCCCAGCCCACAGCCAAACCCATGCACCAGCCCCTACCCCAGCCCACAGCCAAATTCATGCACCAGCCCCTAGCCCAGCCCACAGCCAAGCCCATGCACCAGCCCCTACCCCAACCCACAACCAAGCGCACGTACCAGGCCCTACCCCAGTTCACAGTCAGACCCACACACCAGCCCCTATCCCAGTCCATGCCCAAGTCCACTCTTCAGGCTCTACCATATCCCAGGCCCTGGCCCACACCTCAGCCCAAGTTCAGACCCACTCTCAGCCCCACACCTCTGAACACACCCACTGCAAGGCCCACAGTCCTAAGTACACCTCAACTCATCCCTCAGCCCACTCCCCAGTCCAGGCTCCTGCACATACTCCAGCCCACTCCCAGACCAATGCCCCTAAGCCCATATCAGCTCATGCTCCATCATATATTCCAGACCATAGTCATCTAATCCAAATCCCAGGCCCTCCCCTAACTTTTTCCCCAGCTGCTACTCCTGTCCTAGCTCCTAGATCAGCCCCTGTCCCAGTCTCTGCCCCTACACCGGCCCCAGTTCTGGCCATGGCCCCGACCTCCACTCCAGTCCCCGTTCCTGTCCCTGTTACCACCTCTACCCCTATCTTAACTCCTATTCCCTCTACCCTGCCTGCCTTCAGTCATAGCCTCCCCACTGGCTATACAGTCTATGATGCCCGCAGGGCAAAGCAGAACTTCTTCTGTGTGCGCACTCCCCGGGACTCTAGGTATTCCAGAAAGGACTTGGGTACCCTCTCCAAGCCCCAGGAAGGTCAGGGCTTGAGGAGCCCTGGTACATCTGAGCAAGCATCAAAGCAATGCAGTGGAGACAGTGCCAAGTCTTCTGAAGGATCCAGACTGGGCTATCTGGAGCAGAGAAATGTGAAATGGAAAATCTCAGATGATGACAAAGACAAATGCTCCCAGACCAAGACCTTCCCTTATTGCAGCTTCCATCCTTGCAGCTCTGAGAAGAACATAGACTCCCAGGCTCCAGTCTACCCCAAGTTCTTGGTGTACTCCCAGGGTACTGCATCTTCCAAACCTTGCCTTCATTCTCCAACCACGGCCGGAAAATCATTATGCACCCTTCCTCTACCGTGCACTCTTTCCCTGCCACTTGTTCCTCCCAGATCCTTTGTCCTTCCTCAACCCACCAACCACCAGAAGCTTCCCAAGTCTCCTCAGTCTGTCTTTTCTTCCCAATTCCCTTCCCCTCCCCAGTTCTCCCCCATTTCCCAACCTCTGATCCAACCTCAATGTCCTGAACTTCATAAGAGTCTAGGCCTTACCCAAGACCCTGGCCTTCAAAGTAAGCCATGCCCTTCAAAAGACTCCAGAATTCCCAGGAACCCAGGACTTATCCAAAATCCAGGCCTCCACAAGAACCCAGGCCTTAATCAAGATCCAGGCCTCCCCAAGAACCCAGGCCTTAATCAAGATCCACGCCTCCATAAGAACCCAGGTTTGGCTCAAGATCCAGGCCTACACAAGTTCCCAGGTCTTACCCAAGATCCCAATCTCTGCAAGAATCCAAGTTCTTCTCAAGAATCTGGTCTTCACAGGAATTCAGGTGTTACTCAAGATTCTGGTCCCCAAAAGAACCCAGGTACTTTTAAGAGCCCAAGTCTCACCCAACCTTCTGGCCTCCACAAGAATACACCATTTACCCAAACTTCTGACCTTCAGGGGAGTTCAGGCTTTATGCAAGACTCTGGAGTATGTAAGAATCTTGAGCAAAACCAAAAGACTGTAATCTACAAAAGTCAAGAACCCTCCCAAGCAACTGGCCGCCAAAAGAAGGCAGGCCTTTCTCAAGATTCTGGAGGTTGCAAGAATACAGGCAATGTCCAAGATCCAAGTGTCTATAGGACCCTAGGCCTTACACAAGATTCTGGATCACAGAAGGGCCTATACCTTGCCCAAGACTCTGAAGTCAACAACAACCCTGGACTTATGCAGGAATCTTGTCTCCACAAAAGACCAGGCCTTGTCCAAATCTCTGGACTCCCAAAGTGCTCAGGCCTTACCCAAGATTCAGGTGACTACAAGAATCCAGGCCTTACCCAGGATTGTGGTGTATACGAAGTCCCAGGCCTTACTCAAGATCCCAATCTCCACAAGAATCCCAGCCTTACCCAAGCCACTAAAGATGAAAGATTTATCCCTACTCAGGATGTTGGAGTTTACAGGTGCCCAGAACATAACCAAGACCCTAATCGCCGCAAGTGCCCAGGAATTAATCAAGATCCTGGCCCCCATAAAACTCCAGCCCTTTCCCAAGATTCTGGCTGCCCCAAGATATCAGGGCTTACCCAGGAATCTGGCCTCCACAAGGACTCATGTCTCATCCCAGATTCTGGCCCCCGCAAGGACCCAAGACTTGCTCTAGGTACTAATTCTGTCCAAGTCTCCTGCCCACTTCAGATGCCCAAGACAACAATGTCCCTGATGAAGTCGTTTGTGTCTGAGAAGGCTGCTCAGAAGGAGGATGCAGAGCAGCATGTATCCAGAACTCCTGTCCCATTCAATCAGAACTCTTGCCCTTCCAGAGCCCAGGTGATCTCCAACAACCTGAAAACCTTCTCAGAGGTACCTGTACTGATTGAGCTGCAGCCATGCTCCCGGAGGACAGGTACCCAAGACTGGGTATACCGTCCTGTGGATGTAGTTCCTTCAGGCTGCCAGAACTATTGTCAGATATCCATGCCTCCCAAAATCAACTGGAAGTACCACTGTCCTGGACCAGGCACCCAGGCAGGGCATGTGGTTTTTGATGGCTGCCAGAGACAGCTGGCAGTGGTCAGGGACAAGTGTGAAGCTCTGTCTCCCAGGCACCTTCACCAAGAGGCATCCAGAGACTCAGGGGAAACCAACAAAGAGTGGGGATATCAGAATGTGATGAGGACCTTGGACAAAGAAGGCACAAAGGTGCATAAGGAATAAAGAGGAGAGTGAAGTTTTCTGTGGTTGTTTGAGAATGTCCACCCCAGCCCATCCCTGTGCCGGCCACCCACAGGGCCTGATGAGATCGGGAATTATCATGTCCCTGCTCCTCCTCCACAGCTGAATAGCTAAGCCCATTATCCTCAAAGCCCAAGTGCTGTATTGACTGATACAGTAGACACTAGCCAAATGTGACTATTAAAATGTAAATTCAGCCGGGCTCGGTGGCTCAGCCTGTAATCCCACGCCTTTGGGAGGCTGAGGTGAGTGGATCGCCTGAGCCCTCGGGTTC
>NW_007249784.1:33278-36533 GCF_000164805.1 Carlito syrichta
ACTCCAACTCAAAAAAAAAAAAAAAAAAGTAAATTCAACCCAAATTTTAAACTTCTGTTGCTCAGTCTTATTATCTACATTTCAAGTGCTCAATAGCCACATGTGGCTAGTGTACTGAACAGCATGTGTCCAGTGTATTGTACTGGACAGCAACCAATTCAGGATATTTCTATCATTGCAGAAAATTCTATTGGAGGGTCATACTTTAGGGTATAGAAGAACTTTCCCTTGTCCCTCATTCTCAACATCGTCAAAGCTCCCACAGAGTTCAGATAACTTAGTTCTTTTTCAAGTGCCTCATAAGCCAAACTTCTGGGGAGGTGAAAGGTAGGGAAGCCAGGCGCCAGGTTACCCCAGACTGTGAGAAAGAGCCCAGTCTTTAGTTCTCCTGATCTGGTCTCTTGGGTCACAAAAAAAGATATATATATCTCCCTAGTCCTGGACTGTGTTGGGGTGCTCTCCGTTTCCCCAGGAACCCCAGTCCTGGTTGTTGAGGGGGAAAAGTTTTCCCTATCAGTGACTGTGGATCCCTGTCAGTGATTCAAGGAACTTTGAGGTCCAGGCTTCCCAAATTGAGTTCTGGATTTCAGGAGTCCCTTTACAGGCCCTAATTTTTCTAGGTGTCCCTACTTAATTCTCCTGCCCATGGACCTAAGCTTATTTCTTCTAGAGACAGGCTGAGGGCAGAAGGAATGTAAAAATCCAAGTCCAGCGGTGGATTGGTCTGATCTGTGATCCTGCCCTTGGTTTCCTATCGTTCTGCCCCATTATCCTGACTCCTGGTCCTATAGTGGGTAACAGCTGTGTTCTGGTCCCTGATAGCATGTGTTACTGAAAGCAGATTCCTTCCCTTGATCATTTCCCGTTGCCCTGCCCCAGCACAGCTGGGGAGTTTCTTCTGGATTTGATTTTCAGCCTTGATAACTCTTTTGTGTATACATATAAACTTGAAATTCCAAAGTGCTTTCCCTGCTATGACTCAGGTCATGGTGACCTGAGGTGAGCATCACTGTTTTTCCATGAGTCAGATGTCCATTTCTGGGCCATTGTCTGTGTGTTCCTGCCTAGCACTACCATCATTGATTCCAAGAAGATGCCTTCTCACCCTGCCAGGGATCCCCTTTTCAACACCTCTCTGGCTCAACTCTGACCTTGGACAAGTCACGTGCAATCTTTCTAAGCTACACTCTCCTCATCCCCAAAATGAAGAAGTTATAATTGCACGGAAGAACCCTTTCAGAGCTAAGTTACCAGGGCTCCTGCACTCACACATGGGTTGGGGGAGCTATTTCTTCCGAGGCCCTAGGGCGTATCCCTCATTGTTTGCTATTCATATCCATCCTGCAGCCCCTCGACTCCAACCTCAAAATGTTTGTATGGGGTTGACCTGCATAAAAAGACAGAATTGTATAGATCTCCAGAGAAACTACAACTTCCATCAGGCACTTTACTTCAGCGGAACGGGAAAGGATGTGGGGGCGTGGCTCAACGCCCTAGTAGCGCGGGAAACAAACTACAATTCCCAGGATAACGCGAGATCTCAGCGGGGCGAAAGGAGTGACTGAACTCAGGGCACCTGACCTGGCCGAAACCAGCCCGACAAGCTCCAAAGAGGGGCGGTGTCGAAAATGTAGGGGCGTGGCTATACGGGCATCAGGAAGAAGTAACCTGTTGAATTGATCCTTTCTCTTCCCCACCCTTACTGCAACTCCTGAAGGGAAAGCCGTAGATCAGTAAGACTTTTCCAAAAAAGAGGTAAGGGGAGGAAGAAAGGGGCAGCGGAGACTGGCTACTGCATTCCGTAGGAGGGGCCAGTAGCTTCTTTTTTACCTGCTGAATCAGGTGTACCGGCTCACGAATGCGGGGACCTACATATGAGAAAGGGACAAGGATAGAGAAAGTATTTATTTGTTCATTTTAAAGGCTAAATGTAGAATTCTTTATCTGCAGACCCTTTTGTGGACTGTGTCTGGGGCACTTGCTGGGCCTTGGAAAGAGGGAAGAACGGGGACAACTTTTTTGGCAGTAAAGGAAAAGCCGGTCTAGGCTACCACCCTTCGGTGCTTTTCCTAGCCAAAACCGATAGCGCCGCATGGCTTCCGCGGTCTGGGGGAGTGTCCCCTGGTGGGGCCCGCCACCCCCAGCCCCAGCCCGGCCGCTCACGGACATCGACTTCTGCTCTGGGGCTCAACTGCAGGAACTGACCCAGCTGATTCAGGAGCTGGGTGTGCAGGAAAGCTGGAGTGACGGGCCCAAGCCGGGAGCAGACCTCCTCCGGGCTAAGGACTTTGTCTTCTCTTTGATTGGTAAGTAACCCTTCTTGCTTTGGGAACTTGCAGCTCTCAGCCTCATCACGCCCCTGCTCAGGCTTTGGGCGACGCCCTCACGATCCCTTTTCTTTCTTTAGGTCTAGTTCACCGCCGGGACCCCCGCTTTCCTCCCCAGGCAGAGCTCTTGCTGCTTCGTGGTGGAATTCGCGAGGGCTCCCTGGATCTGGGGCATGCACCCCTGGGCCCCTACGCCCGGGGACCTCACTACGACGCCGGTTTTACACTCCTAGTGCCCGTGTTTTCGCTGGACGGCACTGGGCTGCAACTAGACCTGGAATCCTGTTCCGCATGGTTCCGCCTCCCAGAGCTGGTGTGTGGAACTTCCACCCGGGAGACGTGGCAGGATTGCCTAGGACCCCCGGTCCCAGGAGGACATGATTCGATCCACCAAACTGAGAGCGAAGAAATTCCCAAGGACTGGCAAAACTCAGTGGACCAGTCGCATGATTACGTCACTGAGCACGAGCCACAAAAGTCTTTGGAAACATCACCTCTTGATGTTTCAGGGTCTGAGTCGCCGCATGACGTCACTGACCTTGGCTCTCCTGGATCTCTGAAAACACTTAGCAGTGACGTCACCAAGGCAGCCGTCGAAAGTCCAGTCCCAAAGCCGTCGGAGGCTCAGGAGGCGTGGCCCACATTATGCCCCGCCCAGGTGGCTGCCTGGTTCTTTGCTTCGCTAGCAGCAGTCGCGGAGTCCCTGATCCCTGTCTCGGGTGCCCCGCGCCTGGTGCATGCAGCTCGCCACGCTGGTTTCACCACCATCCTCTTGGCGACGCCGGGGCCCCCGCGCCGCCTCCTACTTTTCGATCTGATCCCAGTGGTGTCCGTGGCTGGCTGGCCCGTGGGGGCTCGGAGCCACTCGTGGGCTGGTCCTCTGGCCTCCGAGTCGGCTTCCTTCTACCTGGTGCCCGGTGGCGGCACC
>NW_007249784.1:36580-39934 GCF_000164805.1 Carlito syrichta
CGCCCGCTGCCTCGGGCTGCTGGACGAGCTGGGCCGTGTGCTCGAGGCCGGAACGCTGCCTCACTATTTTCTGAGCGGCCGAAAGCTCCGTGCGGGGGACGGCTCCGCCGAGCTGCTCGGGGCGTTGGCTCGTCTCCGCGGGGACCCCGCCCGGGCCCTCCGAGCCGCGGTAGAGGAGGCCAAGGTTGCGCGCAAGGGGGGCGGCTTAGCGGGCGTGGGGGGCGGGGCCCATTAAAGACGCGGCTGCTACCAGCGTGGGAAGTGCTTCCGTTGGCGAGCGGGACATGGAGGGGACCGCTGTCTCTTTGCCTGGGAGACAGACTGTGTGCCCAGGGCCTAAAGTCCTCCTTCTAGTTGACTTCCTCGTCAGTTCCTCCCGGTTGCCCAGCCCGCCCCCGGCACAGGTCGTCCCGTTACAGCTTCTCTGCTCTTTAAATCTGTGGCCGGCACTCCTCCCGTCCCCAATTCTTTTGGTCTTTTCTCTTAGGAGTCAATTGGGATGAGAGCAATATATTTGCTGACAAAACGCGGAGAGGTATGGAGACCAGAAACCGATCAATTTGGCTCACACAAAAGCAGAGATATTAAGGAGGTCGGATTTCGCCCAGGCTGGGTCTCATCACCACCCCTCCCCCATCTCTCCAGTTCTTCCCATCCCCCCACCCCCTACTTTCCTCATTCAGTTCGGTTCTCACTTCCATCCCGGGCAGTAGGGTCCCTCTCTCCATTCTCCGGGCGTCCGCCATTCGTCTATCTTAAGCCCAGCCTCTCCCCCGCATCCAGGGTTCCGTTCAGGAGGCCTCCTTGTGCCTCCTCTGAACCCCGAGACGTGCGGTCCTGCCTTGTCTCCTCCTGCCTCTGAGACACAGTCCCCACTCTCTGCCTCCGAGGAACCCCGGGGTTCCTCCCGCCCAGCTTCACCCTCCTCTTTCCCAGCGTCTCCGCCCCCTGCCCCGCCCCCGGGCCGGCTCTCCGTGGAGGGGGAACTGCTGTCGCCGCTGCCGCCGCCGCCTCAGCTTCCCACAGCCGCTGCCGCTGCCGCCGCTACCGCTGTTCTGCCTGGTCCAGCCGCCAGGCCCAGTGCTCTGACTTCGCCGGACCGGGGCGCTCTGCAGAGACACCCTCACTCCTTCCCGAGGGTCCGGGACGCCTAGCCGGGCGTGGGGGGAAGCTCTGCTTGCGGGAGACAGGGAGGGAAGAGCCTGGAGCCAGAGCCAGCGCCACCAGACACCGGATCAACAGGACAGGATAGGACAGGTTGAGGGGCGTCGGGTAAAGGAAGAGGGGGTGCCATAGGAAGTCCCGGGGGGACGAGGAAGCCCGGTCGCAGGAAGCTCTGATGCGCTCTGACTTGTAGGGGGCCTGTTCGCATTTGGGGACTGCTGACAACGTGGGTGCACTCCTCTCCCGAGGGGCTGATTAGATCGGAGGGCGTGGGTTCTAAACAGCGCCAGCTGTCCCCGAGGAAATTTCAGGGGCAGCCAGGAAGAAAACCGGATGCTCCTCATTTTGAGGTGACAGAGGGACCTCCAGACAACCACTTGGTGTATCCACTAAGAAGGGCGGATTTGGAGGTGACTTCAAAAGGAGTGGAGGGTGACAAGGTGAGGAAAGGGTCTCGGCAGCAGAATCCTGTGCTACTAGAAATGGAGGTGACTTGGTGAAAAAGGTATTGCCTAGCCAGGTCTGGGAACCCCTTCTTACTGAACCTGGACAACCTGGATATTCATATATTTGGGGGGATTTCACGGAAAAAAGGGGGAATCCTCGACATTTAGAGTGTAGCAAAGGAAAAAACACTAAGGTTGGGTTCCTCCCTGTCATTGGCAGTGCCCCAGTAGGGGTGGGATTGGGGCGAATATCCCCAAAGCTAAGGCCCCACACCCTTTAAATTACAAGAGTAGGTTTGGCAGGAGTGTGCCCCAAAATAGAGTGGAAAGGTGTCTGGAAATACACCACGTCTTGGAAATTTGGGGGTCTTGGCTTTGGGACAGAGGAAGTGGGGACAGCAGGGAAGGGGGTTTTCGGTAGGGAGCGAAATTTGAGGGTGGGGACAACTGAGGAGTGCATAGGCTGCTGGGTCCCCTGGAGCTAGCACGTCGCCCAAGGGTGGGAGCTGGCTGCTGTGGGGGTGGGGGGCGTGGGGGAATCTGGGACGTATCCTCAGGTCCTCTGGGTGAGGCGGTGAGCCGGGCCCTGAGTGTCAAGAGCATGCTCTGGTGAGCGGGCTCCTCTCGGGGAGCCCATCGCGCTCCGGGCGCCGGCCGATCTGGGGGTGTCTCCTCCCGGGGCGCCATGGCGGCGCTGGCCAGTAGCCTGATCCGGCAGAAGCGGGAGGTCCGCGAGCCCGGGGGCAGCCGGCCGGTGTCGGCGCAGCGGCGCGTGTGTCCTCGCGGCACCAAGTCCCTTTGCCAGAAGCAGCTCCTCATCTTGCTGTCCAAGGTGCGACTGTGCGGGGGGCGGCCTGCGCGGCCAGACCGCGGCCCGGGTGAGTGCGGCTGGGGCAGGGTCTCCGGGCCAGAGGTCTCTCTGCCTGGGAGGTTGAAGCCAGGGATTCTGAAGAATAGGGCCCGGCTGAGGGGGCTCCCCGAAAGTGGAAGGGGGTGGGCTGGGACGACAAACTCTTTGCCAGACTATGCCTCAGTTTCCCTTCTCTTTTGTCCATAATCCGGAGTCTCCTTGCCTTCGAGGGCAAGGGGAAGGTTTGAGGGGCGCCCCAAACCTTACAGTTCCTGCCAGCCCCCAACACAGGAGTCCCCACCCCCACCTCCTCCGCCTACGTGCTGGTTCTCGCGATTCTTTCAGTCTGGCACAGAGGGGCTTGGGGGTTCCGGACGCCTGGGTCACCCCGAGGGTTTCTGCGGCTCCAGCCGCCCCGCCCCCGCCCCGGTTCTCCCGCTCCTCCATGCTTGGCTCGGTTCCTTCTGGTTGAGCTCTCCTGGCTCAGAGCCAATCTCCCCAGCTCTCCCTCGGGTGTCCTTGCAGCTACCTCGCCAGCCAGCCCTCTGTGCGCCCTCCTCCCATGACCTGCGCTTCAAGAAGAGAGCTGGGCACCCCCTCCCATTATCCCTGCGCGACTCTGAAATCGGGTCCCACAGGCTCAGGGGACCCTACGCCGGGAGGAACTCATACACAGTTCACGGCTGGAGATGGGCGCCGAGACTTGGGGGTCGTACCACCTAAAAGGGGGAACAGGGAAGTAGGCGGAGAGCAAGCGACGGGGGAGGAGAGTTGTGAGGGTTAGCGTGTGGTCCCCGTCCAGCTAAGACAGTCAGAAAAGTCTCTCTGGCCCCACTCCCGTCCGCGCTCAGCTCCGCTAGGGGCAGTCCCCTCGCGCCCTCCTCCCCCCCGCCC
>NW_007249784.1:39954-44259 GCF_000164805.1 Carlito syrichta
CGTAGTGGTACGGTCCGCAGCCCACCCTCCGAGTGAGACTGGGCCCCCACGTGACTCAGCCTGCCTCTCCACCTCCTCAGCCCCCTCCCCCATATCCTTGATAAGGCACCGAATGTCCCCCACCTCAAGCGGGTTACCTGACTGAAGGAGAGAGGGTGAGCCTCTGGGGGAACTGGGCCCCCGCGAGCCAGCAGACTGACAGACAGACAGACAGACAGATGGGTCAGTGTCAGACAGGCCGGCGCTGGGCCAAAGCAAGGCTCTCGCCAAGCTAGCGGCAGCCGCAGAAGCAGCAGCAGCAGGTGCTGAGTCAGCGTCAGGCCCAGTCCCACCCCCACTCCTGAGGAAGAGCCCCTACTCTGTGGTCAGCTTGCCGCCACAACCTCCCTGCCCCCACAATTCATAAGCACTGCTCCTCAGTAGACCTGCCAGTCTCCCTCTGTCCTTTACTTTTAGATGTATCTGTACCTCCCTCTTCCCTCCCCTCTTCTGGTTGAGCTGTAGGGTAGGAATTAAGCCATTTAAATAAATTTCAATAAGTTAAACTGAAAGCTCTTGGTAAGAGGAAAATAGAAGGGTCCCACATCCAAGCTTCCCCAGGAGTCAAAGAGAAGTGGGAGAGAACTTGCTTGGAGGGTAAGAGAGCTGGGACCCTTCTATTCATTCTCTTCTCCGATCCCGCCAAGTGTAGGAATGTTTATGGGAACAGAGATGTCATTTTCAAAGATGAATGTCTCTCTCTCCAGAGCCTCAGCTCAAAGGCATCGTCACCAAACTGTTCTGCCGCCAGGGTTTCTACCTCCAGGCGAATCCTGATGGGAGCATCCAGGGCACCCCAGAGGACACCAGCTCCTTCAGTGAGAGGGGAAGCCACCTGCAGGGTGGGAAGAGAGAATGGTGGTGGGGGGTGGGGAGAAGGGAGACAATTCTATTCCCTCTTCAGTTTCAGCTGCCATCAGTGTGTCTTCCTGACCCACAAGGGAAGAAGTGGAACTGGGATGGGGGGAGTTCAAATGGGGTTAGAGGCCTGGGTACTGATGCTCCCTCTCTCCACCCCCAGCCCACTTCAACCTGATCCCTGTGGGGCTTCGTGTGGTCACCATCCAGAGTGCCAGGCTGGGTCACTACATGGCCATGAACGCCGAGGGACTTCTCTACAGCTCGGTGAGACAATGTGGCTGAAGAGCCTGGAATACTAGGGACTCTCTTTCCTCAACTTGTCCCTTGAGGAAAGGACAACCTTTCTCCTGAGTACAGACATTTTGCAGGTTGGACCTCCCTCTCCCTCCAGCTTTTGCTGATGTGCTGTCATCACTGCCTACTCCAGAGCACCTCCTCTAGGGTTCCTGCCGTCCCTACTCCTCATATATACCACCAGGCTCTTTATGTCCATCTCTTTGTGCTTTTTAGGGCTCCTGCTTCCCATCTCAAGTCCTCCAGAGTTCATTAATACTCACTTCCCTAGTTATTCAGCAGAGAGATGGTGAGAGGTTGGGAAGAGAATGAAGAAATCGTATTCCAAGATCCCCAGTCATCTAGTTCTTAACCTTTAGGGGCCCTCCAAGCTCTTCCTTGTCTTCCCTTTGCTCCCAGGTCTTGCATGGACTCAGGTGTTGCCCTCCCCCCCAAAATATATGCAGTGTATCCCGGCTTGTTCTTTCCAAGGACTCCCTTCTGCCCAGTGATGTGTTTTTCTGTCTGTCTGTGTGTGCTTTTCTGGGTCTTTGTCTTCTCAGCCACATTTCACAGCTGAATGTCGCTTTAAGGAGTGCGTCTTTGAGAATTACTATGTCCTGTATGCCTCTGCTCTCTACCGCCAGCGCCGTTCTGGCCGGGCCTGGTACCTGGGCCTGGACAAGGAGGGACAGGTCATGAAGGGAAATCGAGTCAAGAAGACCAAGGCAGCCGCCCACTTTGTGCCCAAGCTACTGGAGGGTGGGTATAGAGTCAAGAGAATGTGGGCTGCATGGGAGGGTATTGACCTTAACATAGACATTTAAGGACACAAAACTGAGGCTACAAGTGTTAAGAGGAACCTGTTGTGACAGGTCAAGCCAGGAGAGCTTTGGCCTTTGGGGTTTGGGGAGCTCTCTTCCTTTGGGTTGGGGTTCCTAGAGGGCAAATGTATGGGAAGGGAACTCCTTCAGAGCACTGGTTCTGCCTGGGTCTCTCTGTACCTAACTGTCCTTCCCTGCTCCTCTCTCCCCTTCACAGTGGCCATGTACCGGGAGCCTTCTCTCCACAGTGTCCCTGAGACCTCCCCTTGCAGTCCCCCTGAGATGTAGTCCTTGGACTGGAGGCTTCCTGCATTCCCAGTGAGCCAGCCACCGCCACAGCCTGTCTCCCAGTCCTGCTGCCACCCCTGCTGCCACACACATGCCCTGAGCAGCCAGCTCCCCCCAGGTGCTCTACTCTGAGGGAGCCTAGGGGCTGGCTGTGACTTTCAGGGCTGCTGAGACCCTTAGATCCTTGGGCCTGGGAGGTGGTCAGAGAGGAGGATGTCTGAAAATGGTCCTTGTTGGTCATTTCTTTCTTTCCACACTCACGTACCTTCAAAGCCTTTTCCTGAGATGGCACTGGGAGTTCCCAAGCTGATAGAGCCAGGACATAAACACTCCCCACCCCTGGCTCAGCTAGTTCCTGGAGTTCTGTGCCCCTTTCATTGCCACTGAGCCATAGATTTATAGGTCCACTGGAGCTCAGGAATAGCTTCCCTCTTTCCCTACTCTAACTTCTACCTTGGTCTGGACAGATTCTGGAACACCAGACACCCTGGCTAAGGCCACTTCTGCACTAGGGCTCTGTGCTGGAACCGAGGCATGCTGCCAGGTTCTGTTCTGGATCCATCAGGCTTCTATCCTTGACCCAGATGGACCTCTGGCTTCCAAGTAGAAAGAGGCCAGATTTGAGCATTTTCTAGATGTTGGCCTTGCCCCAAACTGGGACCAGTTTCAGATCACCACTTCTTATCCCAGAGACACCCAATTCTAGAGCATGGTGTTCTAGACATTTTTGGAGCCATACTTCCTTCTGAATCCCAGCTCTAGGACATAGACCACAGCTCTAAGCCATTTTCCCCAGGATGGAAGTGGGGCCTATATAGCCATATTATTGCTTTAAATAAGTTCTAGACCTACCCTCCCACCTTCTCTAGTGATACCTATTAAGGATGAGCTCTGGAAAGGATCCAGCTATGATTCATAAAAACTAAGTTCTGGATGAATCAAGAATCACTTCTTGTTTTTCCTAGTTAATTTTCTAAAAATCTTTTTTTTTTTTTTTTTTTTTGAGTTGGAGTCTCACTCAGTCGCCCAGATTGGAGTGCAGTGGCCACTTCTGGCCACCGCAGCCTCGACCTGCTGGGCTCTGGCGATCCTTCCACCTCAGCCTTCCAAGTAGCTGGAACTACAGGCACGCAGTACCACGCCTGGCTAATTTTTTTGATTTATTGTAGAGATGCGGTCTCGCCAAGTTGTCCGGGCAGGTCTCGAACCTGCAAGCTCAGGCAATTCACTCACCTCGGCCTCCCAAAGCACAGGATTACAGGCTGAGCCACCGAGCCCGGCCAATTTTCTAAAAATCTTATTCTTCTGTAGAGAATGTTAACTTTATTTTTACATGCAGTTTCTAGCTCCTTCAATCTAGCTGGGGTCCCCTTCTGGGGAAGGGCAGAGGAATTTTGGAAGGATCTCCAACTCATGGTAGGGAAGCTAGGATAGGGAAAGGGCCAAAGCCATGATGCAACTGAACCTGTGTCTGGGTTAGGGGACATGAATACACATTATACTTAGCTACCTCAGCAGTAATTCCTTCCAGGTCCCCTTTAAAGCTGAGGTCTTTAGGGTAATGGGTCTAGAATAAAGGACAAGTGGGACACAGCTTTGAACTCTCCTAATGAGGAGACCCCAATTCAGCAATAAGTCCCACCCACCCTTCCCCCCTACAGTTCAGGCCAAGGAGAGTGAGGGTCTCTTGGGCTCAAGACCTCACACATCACCAGAGCTTCTAAAGGAACAGAATTTGCTTTAACCTTCCAGCTTGTAACCTCAGCTGGGTTTTAGGTACTCAAAAAGGGCCTGTCTAGATTTTTCTGGAAAATGTGGAGAGCTAGGGACAGGCCTGGAAAAGACTGGGAATCTACCAGTGAACTAGGAGGGAGATTCAGAGTAGCCTCAGACCTGGGCAGGGTAGGCTGAGGAGGCCCCAAGGGAGGGGCCAGGGCTTAAAGGCAGGTCATTTTTCCTCAGGCTTTTACTTCTGGCTTGTTGCAAGAGGAGTAGATGCCCCCCCCCCCCCCCCCCCCCA
>NW_007249784.1:44279-67295 GCF_000164805.1 Carlito syrichta
CCTGGCTCAGCTCCCAGGGGACCGGGTCTCACTCCACGCTTTCTCAATTAAAGACAATTTATACAACTAAAGTGTTATCTGTCATCTGTGGGTGGCGGGCTTCGGTAGTTGCTGGGGCGGATCAAGGCTCAGGGGCGGGGCGGGTGGGCTGGCGGCTGCCCCCCAACAACAGGTGCACATTCCTGGGCGACTCGTCACTTCCCCTGTGCTGGCGGTCCCGGCGGCTCTCGGAGCGAACTCACCGAGCAACGCGGCCAGGCTATGGCCACAGGGGCGCTATTATTGCTGCTGGGGGCGCTGGGAACGCCGCTCGCCCCAGGTAAGTGTGGACCCCTAAGGGGCAGTGACAGGGCCACCGGTCGTGGCCGGGCACCAAGGCTTCACCTAGCGCTCTCCTCTCCCAGGCGTCTGCGGCTCGGAGGCGGAGGGCCGGCTCCGCGAGAAACTTTTCTCAGGCTATGACAGCTCGGTGCGGCCAGCGCGGGAGGTGGGAGATCGCGTTGGGGTCAGCATTGGTCTCACCCTGGCGCAACTCATCAGCCTGGTGAGGGAGCGCGGGGGGTTGAGGTCAGGACGGTGACCCGGCTGGAGGGCGTGGCTCTAGGCAAGGCAAGACAGATGGACAGACTGAGGGCGGGGCCTGGGGCGAGGTCATACTGAGAAATGGACGAGCCTTTAGCGAAGATTGGGTCAAAATCGAACCAATGGACAGGCTGTGGGCGTGGCTGCCGGACCGGCCCTGAGTAGAGCCTGGTAGGATGATGGACGGGCCTGTGGGCGGATCGCGAAGTGGAGCTGGGGCCGACGGACTGGCTGGGGGGCGGGCATGGAGGCGGGGCCGCATAAGGTTACGGCAGGGTGGGGCGGGGCTTGGTGCTCAACAGGATCAATAAACAGCAGCGGGCGGAGATTCCGGGCTGGGTGGATTTCGAGCGGTGGCCGGGGCCGGGATCGAGCTAGGCGGAGCGGGGTGGGGCTGGTAGCTTCAGACGGCTGGAGAGGGTGTTTCCGAGATAGAGACAGGGTTTAAACGAACGCCGCTTTTGGGAGGTGGGTCTTGGACCCAAAAGGGTGGGGCTCAGAAAAGGGGTGGGGTTTCCAGAGAGAGCCTTCTCATTCGCTCCACCCTATTTCACCTCTACCCCTTTAATGTTTTCCTTCTAGAACGAGAAGGATGAAGAGATGAGCACAAAGGTGTACTTAGACCTGGTATGGAGGTCTCGCAGGGTGGGAAAGGGCGTTCGGCTGCCTTTGCAATTTCCTCGAATGTCTGGCCCCGTAAATTTTTTTTTTTACATCATAACCTTAGAAAACATATTTGTAACTGAAGTAGATTGAGGAAACAATGCCCATCTTTATTATAGGAGTTGTACTTCATGCATTTTTCATTCTAATGTTTCAAAACACTGGTTTGGGCTGGGAGCGGTGGCTCAAGCCTGTAATCCCAGCACTTTGGGAGGCCGAGGCGAGAGGATTACCTAAGCTCAAGGGTTCGAGACCAACCTGGACAACTTGGCGAGACCTCGTCTCTATAACAAATAAAAAAATTAACCTGGCGTGGTGGCGTGCGCCTGTAGTTCCAGCTACTTGGAAGGCTGAGGCGGAGGGATCGCCTGAGCCCGGCAGGTTAAGGCTGTGATGTCCGTAAGTGTGCCACTGCACTCCAACCTGGGCAACAGAGTGAGACTCCAACCCCAAAACAAAAAACAAAACAACTGGTTTGGAGCCACTAATTTGATTTCCCATCTACTAAAGGTTCGTGAACTGCAGTTTGAAAACTACTGTTTTGGGCCGGGCGCGGTGGCTCACGCCTATAATCCCAGCATTTTAGGAGGCCGAGGTGAGAGGATTGCCTGAGCCCATGAGCTCGAGACCAGCCTGGGCAACTTGGTGAGACCTCATCTCTACAATACATAAAACAATTAGCCGGGCGTGGTGGCGTACGCCTATAGTTCCAGCTACTTGGAAGTCTGAGGCGAAAAGATCGCCTGAGCCCAGCAGGCCGAGGCTGCGGTGACCATGAGCATGCCACTGGGCTCCAGCCTGGGTGACAGAGTGAGACTCCGACAAGGAAGAAAGGAAGGAAGGAAGGAAGGAAAGCGAGAGAAAGAAAAGAAAGAAAACTGCTGTTTTAAAGCTAGCTAATGCAACTTTCTCGTTTTTACAGAGGAAAAAACTGGGATCTGATGCAGGGGAAGGAAAATTAGCTGATGTGGATCCCAGGGAGTGAAAGCGGAGCCGGAGACAGAACCCCGCCCCTTGACCCACAGTCCATGCCCGCCCTGCTCCCCTTCTCGCACTCCCCTCCTGGGCTGCCTTCGGACAGCCCAGGTCCTCTCCAGACCTCTAGTCCCGGAGAGTCCCTCAGCCTCTTCTTTCCTAGGAGTGGACTGACTACAGGCTGAGCTGGGACCCTGCGGAGCACGACGACATCGATTCGCTGCGCATCACGACTGAATCCGTGTGGTTACCTGACGTGGTGCTGCTGAACAAGTAGGGTCTTCCCAAAGCACGGGAGGTGGGGCGGGGTTTCTGAGGGGCGGGGTCTTAGGAGGGCGGGGCCTGATCCCAGATGAGAGGATCCCTTCCCAGCAGCAATGACGGAAATTTTGACGTCGCTCTGGACATTAACGTCGTGGTGTCCTCCGACGGCTCCGTTCGCTGGCAGCCCCCAGGCATCTACCGCAGCAGCTGCAGCATCCAGGTGTCCGCCCTGCACATGGGAAGCTGAAGAGGAGCTCTCAGGAGCCCTCCCTCTCCTTAGACGGGTGTTTCCCCAGCGACTCTCATCCTTCCTCCATTATCTAATCCTCATAACCCTCAACTCTCGTTTGCCCTCCTGATTTTCCGTTGAATGTCATCTTCTCTGTACACTTTTTGGACTTCCAGTCTTCCTCAGTGACTCCCCTCCTCAATTTTCCCAATGACCTCCTTTAGTAACTCTCCAATTCCTCTGTGATCCCACTTCCCTGTAACTTCTTGGTGAGCCCTATCTCCCTGGCACCTCATATCCTGCGACCTCCCCAATGTCCTCCCAAACTCCACCAGGCCTGAACAGTTATTTGGCAGCTCTAGTGACTCCCCCTTCCATCCAGGTCACCTACTTCCCCTTCGACTGGCAGAATTGCACTATGGTGTTCAGTTCCTACAGTTATGACAGCTCAGAGATCAGCTTGCAGACAGGCCTGGGTCCTGATGGGCAAGAGCAGCAGGAAATCCAAATTCATGAAGGGACCTTCATTGGTGAGTGGACATGGCTCTAAGATTTCCAGCTCCCAACAGGCTGATAAATATACTCTCAGCTGGGTGGAGTGGCTCACGCCTATAATCCCAGTAGTTTGCAAGGCAGAGCCAAGAGGATTGCCTGAGGGGTTTGAGACCAGCATAAGCAACTTGGCAAGACCTCGTCTTACAATAAATCAAAAAATTAGCCGGGCTTGGTGGCATATGCCTGTATTTCTAGCTACTTGGAAGGTTGAGGCAGAGGGATCACTGGAGTTCAACAAGTCAAGGCTATGGTAGTCGTGAGTGTGCCACAGCACTCTGGCCTGGGTGACAAAGTGAGACTCTGACTCAAAAAAATAAAAAATAAAACACACACACATACACACACACACACACACATTCTGTCAGCAATGCCCAGTACAACCCTGTGGGATCAGTAAGATGGGTATGACTGTCTACATTTTTACAATATGGAAATTGAGATTTGTCCAAGTTTATTAGAGCACATCTGTGTGCCTTTCTTCTCACTCCTAGAAAATGGCCAATGGGAGATTATCCACAAACCCTCTCGGCTAATCCAGCCTCCAGGGGATCCTAGGGGAGGGAGGGAAGGACAACATCAGGAAGTCACCTTCTACCTCATCATCCGCCGGAAGCCTCTCTTCTACCTGGTCAATGTCATTGCACCCTGCATCCTCATCACTCTCCTGGCCATCTTCGTCTTCTATCTGCCACCAGATGCAGGTAAGGAGAGCAGGGCTCCTGCCCTTTCTATCATTAGCTCAACATCTTCCTCCTTCCTCTTCATCCTTAACCCAGGAAGGGTTTTCCTCCGATGCAAACCATCATGGATTGGGCTTCAACAATCCCACCTAGGTTCTCCTTACCATCAAATGAACCCATCCTCAGGTTCTGCCTCCCCTCTGCTGTCAGCTTCCCATCAGCCAGTGAAACCTGAATTTTTTTCTTTTAGAGTCCTAGCCTCTCATCCATGAAAACTCTACTCCTCTGAACAACAAACTTCCAGGCTTAGACAATTCTCCCCTTCCTTTTCCCCACTCCTAGTATCCCCCACCCACTTTTCAGACACCCACTAATCCTTTAACCTTCTATTTCCCTGGAAAATACAGTAATAACCAACATTTCTCCAGAAGGCAGCATAATGTAGTAACAGGGCAACCTTGAACAAATTCCTTAATCTCTATGTGTCGGCTGGGCACAGTGGCTCACGCCTATACTCCCAGCACTTTGGGAGACTGAAGTGAGAGGATTGCCTGATTCCACGGATTCGAGACCAGTCTGGACAACTTGGCAAGACCTCATCTCTATCATAAATCAAAAAATTAGCCAGGTGTGGTGGCACATGCCTATAGTTCCAGCTACTTGGAAGGTTGGAGAGTAAGGATCACCTGAACCCAGCAGGACGAGGCTGTGGTGGCTGTGAGCGTGCCACTGCACTCCAGCCTGGGTGACAGAGTAAGACTCCAACACACACACACACACAAAAATAATAATAATAATCATCATCATCATCATCTCTATGTGTCTCAGTTTCCTCATCTGGAAATGGGACCAATCATTGTTCCTACTGCATATAATTATTTTAAGGATTGACTGAGTTAATAGAATTATCCCAGTAAGTTCTATGTAAGCATTGGGTTTGGGGTTTTTAGAAGAGGGATTTGTTTTGTTTCTGGTTTTCATCACTTGCTATAAGGTAATTCAGTTAACATGTTACCTGTGTTAACTCATTTCTAATCTTTATAACAATCCGATGAGGTAAGTACTAGATTGTCATTCCCATTTTACAGAGGAGGATAGAAGCTAAGAGTTTTAAGTCATTTGCCTGACATCATTGCAGTGTTGCAATTCCAGTTTTGGTCTGTGACAATCAGATTCAGAGACCCAATATCCCTAACTCTAGTATTTAAAACATGTTTTCCTACTCTCTGCCATTAAGTCATCCGTCTAGAGGAGAGTGATATAGCTCTAGAACATACTAGGGGGAGCCGCCTCCAAATGAAATCATTTTTGGGAAGTCAGGCACCTTATAGCACAGGCTTCTCCCGCTAAGTGTTCTAGGAACCCACTGGTATCTAGGAACCCTGTTGGCTAGTGTACCAACTAGTGTTGTTGTGAAAGGTTGAGTTTGACTTCAGTTCGTGTTTTTTTTTTTAAGATTCTTTCAGTGCATTTGTCCATTTCATAGTGAATGATTTAGGAGCACACCTGCCCACACCACTCTGAGTGTTCAACTTTGACTAAAACCAGCATGACCCCCATGCCCTCCCTTATTCGCCAGATCTTGCAATATTTTTTTTGTTTCCCTGATGAAAAAAGTGCTCAAAGGGAAACGTTTTGCTGATGTGGAAGAGGTGAATCAAAAAACAGCAGAAGCACTTAAAGGCATCAAAATTGACGAATTCAAAAACTGTTTTGAGCAGTGGAAAAAGCATCTCGATGGGTGTGTTGTATCAAATGGAAAGTAATTTGAAGGTGACTGAAGGTTAAACATATAAGAATAAATACACATTTTTTTTTGAGTTAGAGTCTCACGCTATGGAGTACAGTGGCACACTCACAGCCACCGCAGCCTCGATCTGCTGGGCTCAGGTGATCCTTCCACTTCATCCTTCCAGGTAGCTTGAACTACAGGCACATGCCACCATGCCCGGCTAATTTTTTTTTTTTCTCGTAGAGATGAGGTCTCACCAAGTTGCCTGGGCTGTTCTTGAAGCTGTGGGCTCAGGCAATCCTCTCACCTTTGCCTCCCAAAGTGCTGGGATTATAGGTGTGAGTCACTGCACCTGGCCAATACAATTTTTTCTAAATAAATTCCAGGGTTTTTTTTTGGGGGGGGTCTCCCTCATACTTCCAAGTGTATCCTTTACTTCCTGGAGCAGGAAAAATCTTGGAGCCTAATATTATAGGAATAGAGTAAAGCAGCCCATAAAATTTTTTTATTTCAATATCTTTCATGAAGTTCACAACACCTGTTGTATGCTACTGGAATAACTAGCCACCTGGCATATCCTTGTATACTTTGCTTCATTTTTGGATCCTTCAAACTGCTATATAGTTCCCGGAAAAGTTACAGGGATTGGTCCATTTATTCATGCAACATTTGCTGATTATCAATAATATGCTAGGTACTGGAAATACATGAATAAGAGACAAAAATCTCCTCCTTTATGGAGTTTAAGTTCTAATGGGGGAGTCAGTCAATAAGCAGAATATACGTCTGTTGTATGTTAGAAGAGGACAAGTCCTAAAGAGGAAAATAAAGTAGGAAAAGGGGTTGGAAAAGATGAGAATAGGGTAGGGATTGTAATATAAAAATAGGCTGTCAGTGAATGCTTCATTGAAAAGGGAATATTTTGACTGGGTGCAGTGGCTCACACCTATAATCCCAGCACTTTGGGAGGCTGAGGTGAGAGAATTACCTGAGCCTGCGGGTTCGAGACCAGCCTGGGCAACTTGGCAAGACCTCATCTCTACAACAAATCAAAAAATAATTAGCTAGGCGTGATGGTGTGCGCCTGTAGTCCCAGCTATTTGGAAGGCTGAGGTGGAAGGATCACCTGAGCCTAGCAGGTCGAGGCTGCGGTGGCCATGAGTGTGCCACTGCACTCCAGTCTGGGCAACAAAGTGAGACTGATTCAAAAACAAAAAGGGGGGAATTTTTTTTTCTTTTTTCTTTTTTTTGAGTTGGAGTCTCACTCTGTTGCCCAGGCTGGAGTGCAGTGGCACGCTCATGGCCACAGCAGCCTCGACCTGCTGGGCTTAGAGGATCCTTCTGCCTCAGCCTTCCAAGTAGCTGGAACTACAGATGCATACCACCATGCCTGGCTAATTTTTGTGATTTATTGTAGAGATGAGGTCTGACCAAGTTACCAGGCTGATCTCGAACCCTAGGCTCAGGCAATCATCTTGCCTCAGCCTCCCAAAATGCTGGGATTATAGGCTGAACCACTGCTCCTGGATGGACTTTGTTTTTATGCTGAAGGAGAGGGAGGCCACAGGAAGGTTTTGGAAAGAGGAGTGGTATGATCTGATTTACATTTTAACAGGGTCAGTCTGGCTGCTCAGTTGAGAACAGTTAGTTAGCAGGGGAGCAAAGGATGGAGTAGAGAGACCAGTTAGAGTCTTTTTTTTTTTTTTTTGAGTTGGAGTCTCACTCCGTCACCCAGACTGGAGTGCAGTGGCCACTCCTGGCCACCGCAGGCTGGACCTGCTGGGCTCCGGCGATTCTTCCGCCTCAGCCTTCCAAGTAGCTGGAACCACAGGCGTGCGTTACCTCGCCCAGCTAATTTTTTGATTTATTGTGGAGATGAGGTCTCGAAAAGTTGCCCAGGCGGGTCTCGAACCCGCGGGCTCAGGCAATCCACTCACTTCAGCCTCCCAAAGACGCTGGATTACAGGCTGAGCTACTGAGCCCGGCTGGTTAGGGTCTTTATAATAATTCAGACCCAAGGTAATGGTGATTTGTACCAGAATGGTAGTGGTGTATGTAATAAGTTATCTGTTTCAAGATATATTTTGAAGGTAGAATCAATAGGATTTGCTATGAATTGGATATAGGGTGGGGAGGGAGAGAAAGAGGAGTTGAGAATTAATCAAAGGAGTTTGGTCTGAGCCACAAGATAGATGGAGTTGTCACTTATGAGATGGCGAAGACTATGGGAGGTACAGTTTTGGTGGTGAGAGAATGAGGTTTGGGATTTGTTAAGTTTGAGATATTTATTGGATATCCAAGTGGAGAGGCTGAGTAGGCAGGTGAATATGAGTCTGGAGTTGAGGGGAGAAGCTCAGGCTGGATGTACAAATGTAGGAGTGATTTACATGCAGACAGCCTTTGTAAAAACCTGTCTTTGAGTGGGCTAGAAACATGGTCATTGATTTCCTTCTGGCAAAATCTTAATTTTTCTGCTTTGCTCTCTGCCCTCCAAGGAGAGAAGATGGGTCTCTCAATCTTTGCTCTGCTGACCCTTACTGTGTTCCTGCTGCTGCTGGCAGACAAAGTACCTGAGACCTCCTTATCGGTCCCTATTATTATCAAGTACCTCATGTTTACCATGATCCTCGTCACCTTCTCAGTCATCCTTAGCGTCGTGGTTCTCAACCTGCACCACCGCTCACCCCACACCCATCAAATGCCCCTTTGGGTCCGTCAGGTAAGAGAGATCTCCTCCTTCAACCTGTGTTAATTCTTAATCCTAGTATCTGGTTTTTAATCCAGATATCACTCCTCCCTTCCACCAACCCTACTGCCCTTTTATGACCTTAAGGAGAACTATAATTACTTGGTAGAGTGTTGAAGTGTCAATGCCTGTCAGGTATTGAAACGCTGCACAATTAATTCTGCCCTCCCATTTTCAACAATACTGCCCAACTTGGGCCCCCAGGGAACATTCTCAGGGTTAGGTACTATCAGGGTGGAAGCCCTCAGAACGCATTTCCCTAACCCACTAAAGCGCTCTTAAAGCTGTGTGGCTGCATTTCCTTGTTTCTGTAGCTCCTTGTTTGTGAAACCGTGTGCACACATGTATGGAATGGGCAGGTGGAATAGGAGTGGTTGACTGCTTTCTCTCTGGTCTGAAAGCATGAAAGCCCCCTCCAATGCACCCCTTCTAATCTGCAGATCTTCATCCACAAGCTCCCTCTGTACCTGGGTCTGAAGAGGCCCAAACCTGAGAGAGACCAGATGCCAGAGCCCCCTCACTCTTCTACAGGAAGTGGCTGGGGTAGGGGAACAGATGAATATTTCATCCGGAAGCCACCAAGTGATTTTCTATTCTCCAAACCCAACAGGTAGGACTACACCCATTAGCCACATAGAAAAGAGAGATCTGACCAGGCGCAGTGCCTCACGCCTGTAATCCCAACACTTTGGGAGGCCGAGGCGAGAGAATTTCCTGAGTCCAGGGGTTCAAGACCAGCCTGGGCAACTTGGTGAGACTTCATCTCTATAATAAATTAAAAAATTAGCCGGGCGTGGTGGCGCACACCTGTAGTTCCAGCTACTTGGAAGGCTGAAGTGGAAGGATCACCTGAGCCCAGCAGGTCGAGGCTGCGGTGGCCGTGAGCGTATCACTGCACTCCAGACTGGGCGGCTGAGTGAGACTCCGACTCAGAAAATAACAAAATAAAAAAATAAACAAAAAGAGAGGAGTGAACTACAGTTCCCAGAAGATGTGCTGAAGCAGGAGGCCCGTGCTCCTGGAATATGCTGTGGCTGAGCATCATGGGAGTTGTAGTATCCCTCTGCTGTTCACTTTGCGGGCAGGTGAAAACTAAAGCTTAGAGGGATGGGAAGTTACAAAAGGCTGGAGAGGTCACTGCTGGCAGGGATTACCTGAAGGACTCCTTCAGCTTTTGAGGGAACTGGCAGGTTGTTAAAGGAGGTCGTTGAAGCGGGGACTAGGGCGCTAGTGCTGGCTGTGTGTCTTTGCACCCGGGGCATGGCCAGTCACGCCTCTTCCAGGTTCCAGTCTGAACTGTCTGCCCCGGACATGCGGCGATTTATCGATGGTCCAAACCGGGCTGTGAGCCTGCCTCCTGAGCTACGGGAAGCCGTTTCCTCTATCAGCTACATCGCTCGACAGCTGCAGGAACAGGAGGACCATGACACGGTAAGTCCACTGAGGGTGGAGCAAGCAGGGCCTCGGCGACCTTGGCTCCACCCGCAAGTTCCGCCCCAGCGCTCTCTTTCGATTTCTGATTGGATGTCTGCCACGATTAGTCCCGCCCCCTACCTACCTTCTGACTGGTTCTTTGCTCCCATCCATCGCCCGCGATCTCGTTCTCCTGTTGAGCTGCCAGATTCTTGCCGCAAACGGTGGCAGGAGGTTTAAGGCGGAGTACGGAGAGGTGAGGGCAGGCTTCCCTGGGGACTCGGGCCCAGGAGCTCAGGAAGTTTCCTCTGCCTACCCCCAGCTTAAGGAGGACTGGCAGTTTGTGGCCATGGTAGTGGACCGCCTCTTCCTGTGGACCTTTATCATCTTCACGAGCGTTGGGACCCTAGTCATCTTCCTGGACGCCACGTACCATTTGCCGCCTCCCGACCCCTTTCCTTGAGGACTGGAGGGCCGAGACCCAGGTCCTTGGCCAGTTGAACTGAGAGTTCGGCGGTACAGTTAAGCCCTGTCCCTGCCTCTTAACTCCTTCACTAGGAATCTGGCCCACTAATTTCGTTTCTGGGGACTGAGGGCTGGGGAGCCGGGTGCCTTGAACCCACCTGAAAGGTTCTGTTAGCTTACTCTTTGGGTTCTTGAATAAGCTCCTTTGTGTACAAACACCTAGATCCCCAATGAAATAAACAAGAACTAGATTGTAAGCCTTGTGAGGGCAGAAAACATATCTTGTTCACTGTAGTATCCCCCAGCACCTCACATAGGTCCTGACCTATAGTAAGTGCTTAACGTTTGTTAAATGAACAGGGAAAGCAAATACACCAATTAATAATGTTTATGTTTGCATGTTAGGACTAGTGGTTGTTTTTGTTTTTATCTTTCTATAAGTTGTTTTATAATGTGTACTTTTTTTAAGATGAAAAAAGAAAGGTTATTTCTAAAAGCATGCATTTGTAACAAGAAACAAAAAAAAAAGCATTTTTTTTTTTTGAGTTGAAGTCTCACTCTGTCGCTCAGACTGGAGTGCAGTGGCTGGTCCCGGCCACTGCAGCCTCGACCTGCTGGGCTCTGGCGATCCTTCCGCCTCAGCCTTCCAAGTAGCTGGAACTACAGGCGAGCGCTACCACACCCGGCTGATCTTTGATTTATTGTAGAGATGAGGTCTCGCCAAGTTGCCTGGGCAGGTCTCGAACCCGCGGGCTCAGGCAATCCACTCACCTCAGCCTCCCAAAGCGCTGGGATTACAGGCTGAGCCTCCGAGCTCAGCCGAAAAGAAGCATTTTTAAAGACCATCATTATCCTGGTATAGTGGCTCACATCTGTAATCCCAATACTTTGGGAGGCCTAGGCGAGAGGATTGCTTGAGCCCAGGAGTTTATGGCTAGCCTGAGTAACATGGTGAGACCTCATCTCTATAATAAATAAAAAACTAGCTGGGTATGGTGGTACATACCTGTAGTCCCAGCTACTTGGGAGGCTGAGGCAGAAGGGATTGCCTGAGCCCAGAAGGTAGAGACTATGGTAGCCATGATCATGCCACTACACTCCAGCCTAGGCAACAGAGTGAGACTGAGACTCAAAAACAAAAGAGAGCCGGGCTCGGTGGCTCAGCCTGTAATCCCGCGCCTTTGGGAGGCTGAGGTGAGTGGACTGCCTGAGCCTGTGGGTTCAAAACCCACCTGGGCAACTTGGCGAGAACTCATCTCTACAATAAATCAAAAAATTAGCCGGGCGTGGTAGCACGCACCTGTAGTTCCAGCTACTTGGAAGGCTGAGGCGGAAGGATCGCCGGAGCCCAGCAGGTCGAGGCTGTGGTGGCTGGGAGCAGGCACTGCACTCCAGTCTGGGCGACAGAGCGAGACTCCAACTCAAAAAACAAACAAACAAAAAACAACAAAAAAAGAAAAACCTTCATTCAAGTTCCAGCATTAGTGATCAAGCAAGTCATTAAACTGTTTTGTATCTCAATTTCCACATCTGTAAAGCAAAACTAATCATAGTATATAACCCATAGTGTTGCATGAGGATCACATGAAAAGATGGGAACAAAAGCACTACACAGTATGTATCAGAGACTGCAACCTGTGTGTTTTACTTGACTTGGCCCATGTTGTTGGCCTGCATAGTTTTAAATTTGAACTGGTTTGTTACTTGTAAAATTTGGATATTTCAGCTGGGCATGGTGGCTCACACCTGTTATCCCAGCACCTTGGGAGGTGGAGACAAGAAGATTGCTTGAGCCTAGGAGTCTGAGAGTAGCCTGGGCAACATGGCAAAACCTCATCTCTACAATAAATCAAAAAATTAGCTGGGCATGGTGGTGTGTGCCTGTTGTCCCAGCTACTTGGGAAGCTGATGCAGAAAGATTGCCTGAGCCCAGCAGGTCGAGACTGCGGTAGCTGTGAGCATGCTACTGTGTACTCCAGCCTGAGTGACAGAGTGAGACTCCAACTCAAAACAACAAAAAAAAATATTTTTGGATATTTCACAGAAATTTGGCTTTCTGGCTTCTCTTGGAAAAAAAAAATTCAAAAACCATAGTAACGACAGGCCTGATTCCCCTGTGAGCAGCAACTTTGCTAGATCTGATTAGTGGCTACCCACTCCAGTTATTTGTGTCAGAATTCTTCAAAGCCCCTGTACATCTGACCAGCTTCACTCATTTTACTTGCCCATCCCTCTATAAGGCTAGAAAAGATATTGGGGGGGCAGGAGTTGAAGCCAATGGGGAGTCTAGGAGTAGAAAAAGAAAAATTGTGTCTTTTATAGCTGTCATACATCTTGTGCCTTAGCTTCCTTTCAACTTAGAAAACTTATACCTGGTTTAAGGCAGAGTCATTCTGGACATGGAGATCTTGCACCCAGCAGGCGATATGAACAGGGCTGTTAATATGTTGGAGGTTGGACGAAAGTCAGCTTGAGCTTGGAATCAACACGCCCTCACACCTACTCAGTTGCTGGAAGTTGTTTTCCAAAGAGGGAGCTTAGGGCTACAACTCCAGGGGATCCCTGAGGGACAAGGTTAGCATGTCCCTTTCCCCCAGACCCACCAGCCACGCAAATAATTGCACCTGGCATCCCACTGTGGAGCACAGTTCATTTGTCTTGTTGGTTTATTGGCCTACAGAGTTGGACACACACACAAATGCGGAGATAAATATTGGTCTAAATCTGGGTCCTCACTACGTATAGAGCTAGAGTTTGTAGAATTCTAAATCTTGCGTGCTGCAGCACAGAACCAGTGGCCTTCACACTCCATCACCCTTCTCCCCAGGGAACGTGGGAAAAGAGGGCCCAAACTGACAAAACTTGATCATTTTCAAAAGACAAAACTGCAAAATCCCAAATTTCCAACATCTGAAACTCACAATATTCAAATTCCCCAGCTCAAATACATATATTTTAATCTCCACTTCGCCACAATCTCATTTGTTGCCCAGAACCACCAAATTCTGGAAGCTATTTTCCTTAATTATATTTAAAAAAAATAAATGTCTACAATCTCAATTCTCCCAAAATGTCCATGGTTTTGGAATTTGGACCTATTCTGAAATTCAAATTCCCCGATCTATCCTCAACCCCTTCCATTCTCCCGTGCTTGTTTGCCTCAGAGGAGTATAGGTTAAGGATATAGGGGCACTGTCATCACATGTGCCCCGTGCCTCCAGGCCTTCCTCAGTCTCTCTTGTGGTTCCGCTGTATATATAGATATATATATATATAATTTGTGTGTAGATATATATATGTATTCTTTATTATGCATTTTTTGCAGTTTTTCTAAAGTGCCAGAAACAAGATTTGTGGGAATTTTTAGTGATTTTTTTTTTTTCATTTTTCCCTGTTTGAAACATTTCCCCCCTTAAAAATTGGAACTTGGTACATTCAGTAGGAAATTCTTCACTCAGGCTGTGGCCAAGACCAAGAAAAGTGCAAAGAGACAGAGGAGGAATGAAGGAGTGACTCCTCCGTGGTTAACATTCAGGGAACCTGTTGAAAACCTCCCCCTTCCTATGCGCTGGGAGGGCATGAGAGGGCAGGAGGATATTCCTGGCCCTCCCCTAAACTCACCTCCCTCCAAAAGCCATGATCTTGCCCCAGCAGTGACTGCTGCAAGGGCAGCCATCTTGGCCCCAAAAACAGTAGCTGGGGAAAAGCCTGCCATTTTGACAACAGCAACTTTTCCCCTTTTAAAACTGCACTCCTCTAATTCCCATTTGTCAGATTTGCTCCCCCAAACTGGTTCTCCCCTTGTAAGCTGCTTTTCAGGGGGGAGGTGGGTGGGATGGCAAACGTTCACCCAATCAGAGCAGGGAGGCCCAGTTTTCAGAGAATTAGGAGCAAACATATCTTCATCTCCCCCACTGGAAGGAAATATAGGGACCCCTGACCAGGGTTAACTAGTGCAAATTAGGGATTAGGGACTATTTAAGGTCCCTGCACCCCATCCCTAGGCTGGGATCTTTGGGTGTGGGGAACTGAGTCAAAGATGGGGTATAAGGTGCTGTTTTAGAGGGAAAGTTGGTGGGGATAACCCAAAGCCCACCAGGAGAGTAGAACAATTCCACTAAAACCATCTGGAGTGACTGGTGAGGGGAGTGACACTAGGGAAGATGGGGATAAAGGTAAGGATGGAAGGTCATGTGCAAATCTTGGGCTTACCCACCCATCCAACCTCCATCATTTTTCTGGCTATTTGGTCTAGTCTGAGAGAAACCATCAGGAAAAAAAAAAAAAAAAACAGGGAGAAAATAGATTCCCCTCTCCATCCCATATGGAGCTCTTCCTTCCTGGCCCCCAAATCTGGTTTAGCCCAGAAGAGGCCATATGTAGAGGCAGGAAGAGGTGTGATCTATTCACCTCTTTTGCCTTGGAAGAATCTGGGGCGTACTGGATTTGGGGGCCAAGATAGAGCCAATATTTTCCTGCCCTGGGTTGAGAAAGTGCTCAGCCATGGAACAGAGGGATAGCCCTCCCTCCAATACCTCCTTGACCTGGATTGGGAGAGGCCATCTCCAAAGTCTAGGAGTATGGAGAGGAATATGGAAGATCCAAAGGCATGGAAGCCAAGAAAGGCATGGCATCTTAATGTGGAAGAAACGGGGACAGAAACAGGGGAACGTAGAAACCCACTCTTGAGAAGAATGGAATTCAAAACCACGCCCCCAGGTGGGTGGGGTTGGGTATCACAATGGTCTGGTCCAGGCCCTGGGCCACAAAGAATGGAATGTGCTAGGAAGCATCTGGGGAAGGGCTTAGAGAAAGCTTTAGAGCAAGGGGGGATCATTAGGTGAGAGATGGTTTCCCCCTAGGTTTACGAATCAGGGGAGCAGGTTAGACATTCAGAGCTGGTGGGGGCCATGAGTAGAGATTCAGATAAGTATATTGCTCAGTTGCCCCAAGGGCTGGAGAAGGTATGGGAGCTGGCCCCGCCCCTCATGGAGGCCATTCCCTGGAGGAAGATTGAGAGGGGAATCACCAAAGATCCCTTCCCAGAAGATGGGAAAACTACAATCTCACACAAAGCAGCCTGACCCCTGAGCTCCAGGGACCCCCAAGTCCCTGCACAAGAGTGTGAAGGGGCTCCCAAGGGGCAGGGAGGCCAGGGAGCTGGTAGTGGTGGGGGATTCAGGGAAGGTGGCATCTAGCGAAAGGGGAACCAAGTCCCAGAGCTCAACCCACATCTCCCTTCTGCATTCTTTCAACCCCTGCCCTTTCCCCTTCTCCCTTGGGGGGAACTGGTGGAGGAAGAGTTGGGGGGGGTGGTGTTGGAGGGGTTGCTGCTTGAGGATTTACTGCGTAGCCAAAGACCCCTGGCAGGAAGGGAAGGGCCCCCCCACCCTTCTCATCAGGCAAGACCATGTTGAGAGCAACTGGGAGAGCAGCCAAGTTGCTGAAGTTGTATGGGTAAGCGGCAAGGAGCTGGGGGCCATAGACAAGTGGATAGGGCTCAGGGTAGAACGTGACTTTGGCAGCCCCCATCCCTTCCATCCGGTCCCCCTCACCAGTGCCACCTGACCCCTCACTCCCAGGTTTTCCCCGGCCACCACTAGGTTCCCGGCCACCTCCAATCAGGGCCAGTGGAAATTCCTGCACAGGTGGGTACGTATAGCTGCCCGCCCCTGCCACCAATGGGGGCTCCTCACCCCCTGAGATGACAGGGTCCTGGAGTGAGGCCGCCTCGGAAGCTTCCTCAGCAGCAGCACTCCCACCGCCTGCCTCTCCGCTAGACGAGGAGACTTGCATCTCTTGGGGGGCTTCCTCCTTGACATCCCCAGGCCTGGTGCCAGCGCTGCCCTTGGAATAGGCAATGACAGGTGTGGGGGTGCCCCCAGGTCGCTCAGCAGCATGCCTCTGCCCATGGCGGCTCAGGGCAGCTGCTGTCTTGCACACCTTGGCACAGTGGGGGCAGGTGAAGCGGGTGGAAGGCCTTCGTCCAGCCCGGGAGCCATGGGAGCCTCCACTGTGGGCCTCCTGGTGCTTTCGCAGCTTCCTCAGGGTGGCGAAGGTCTGGGCACAGTCCCCACAGCGGTGTCTCCGCTCTGTGCGGGCACGCCCTGCCGGGCTCTCAGCAGTTGGGGTCTCCTCCCAGCTCCTCCGTTCCAGCTTTGGCCTCCAGCGTGGCAGCCGGCGGCCTCGGGGCAGCCCACTGCCACCACTGCTTCCTCCAGCAGCTCCAGCTTTGCGCTTAGGCTTGTACGAGTAGTAGGGCCTCCAGAGCTGATCCTCCCCACCAGCCTTTGATTCCTCCTCGTCCTCCTCCTCTTCGTCCTCCTCCTCATCCTCCTCCTCACTCTCCTCTACCTCCTCTCCACTCAGCTCCCCTGGACGCAAATCAGTTTCTGAGATGCGGCGCTTGACAATGGCCTCCTCCCCGATTCGCACAGTGATCTGACACAGTGGAGGTGGAGCTTGTAGCTGAGAGGAGCCTCGGCCACCCCCTGCAGAGGGACCCCCACCCCCGCCAATCCCACCTACTGGCTTGGCGGTGTAAGTCAGAGTTCTCCCAGCCCGTGGATTCCGGCCCTTGGCCTCTTCTGTGGCAGTGGCCATGGCTGGCCCTGCAGCCGTGGCTGGGCTGACTACTGTGGCTGGGCCGGTGGGTGTGGCTGCAGGCTCAGGGGGAGGAGGTGGGTACTCTCGTTTCTTGGGGGGTCTTGGGGGAGCAGTGTAAGTGATGACTGAGGCAGCCTGGGACCCTCCTGTGCTGGCCGGCCCACCCCCTGCTCCACCACTGCTACTGCCCCCATGGACAATGACAGAGGGGGCTGGGTGAGCAAAAGTGATGACAGAAGGTGGGGGGCCAGGCTCTGGGGCAGGTGGGGGTCTGGATGGTGGGCTGGCTGGCATTGCCACAGGGGCCGGTGTGTTGAGGCTTGGAGAAAGGGGGCCCTCAGGGGCTCCCTGGCTGTAGGTCTTGTAGGGCCGCTTGGCTGCCCGCATGGGGAGCAGGCGGTACAGCTTGAGAGTATTGAGCTTGGGCTTGTAGCCTCCATTGGGTGTCTTCTCACTGGCTAGGAGGCCTGGGCTAATGCCATGGAAGGCTCGCTGGTGGGTCTTCAGGTTGTAATAAGTGACAAAGGTCTCCCAGCAGAAGATGCACTGGTACCTGGGCCAGAACAGCAGGGAACAGGGCAGGAACAGAGCCACTTGAGTCAAGGGCCCTGAGACCAGGTCCTCAGCTTCCCAGGTCCTCTCTGCCTTCCACTCAAACCTATAGCTCCCATGGCCATTCCCCACCCTCCTTTCATGCTACTCTCTCACCCTGCCAGCCTCAGAAGGGGCGCCCGTCCTAGCTCAGCACCCCTGGCTGGCTGTGAGACTCTAGGACTCAGCTGACTCCCAGCCCTATAAACCCACGAATGCTGGGATCTAGCCTAACTCACAAAGCTTTCTCCTGAAGCCCAAATGGCAGAATGGGGAAAGGACTTATGAACAGAGACACACTGTGGAGATACAAGGCACTGTTAGGAATATTATAACTATTGCTCGACATGCTTGCGATCCTATAGTCCTTTTCTGTGAGGGCAACTTTTTCGGACCTCTAGGCCTTCTCCACAGCACCAAGCCAGGACATGGCATGTAAAGGTACAAAGAAACGTCAGCTAAGGAACTGGGACTGGAAAGAGGCAGATGGGTGAAAGACGGTGAGCAGGAGCCAGTCTTAGGATAACTTTCTAGGCCTCATGCTCTGTCCATTCCCTCCCCTGTCCCCATGGTCCCTGAGTGCTGGCCCTTGCCCTTGCCCCTGCTCCCCACCCCTCAGCCCCAGTCCACTCACCTACGTTCCCCGGTGTGCCACACCTCGTGCTTAGTGCGGTACTCAGCCAGGGCAAACACCTTTTCGCAGTAGCGGCAGGGGTACTTCCTCCGCCACGAGTGTACATTGCTGTGCCGCTTTAGGCTGGACAGGGTCACATAGGAACGCTCGCAGGCTGCGCACACATATAGCACATGGCCGCCTACCACCTTCACCACGTGCTCGGGGCCACCTCTGAAGCCCACCGGCGGGGGCAGAGCTGAAGCATCCACTCCTGCAGGACCACCAGGACCAGAGCCACTGGCTCCCAGCCCGGTAGACCCACGAGTGCTGGACCCCCGTCGGCACTGGGCCTCATGGGTCTGCAGCCGCTTGGGATGGATGAAGCTTTTTCCACATCGGGGACAGGGGAGGGGCCGCCGGGACAGGGGGGATTGCAAGTCAGGGGCCTGGGCCTCAGCCCTGTCACCTTCCCAATCCCCAGCTGACCTAGGCCCAGGCCTGAAGCTGTTCTCTTCAGGCTGTGAAGTGGCCATGGGGGCTGGGGCAGGAGGTACCCAGGCATCGCCTGCCTCCCCCAGGCCCTGCAGGCGGGAGATGCCTAGGCGCCGCCCCAGAGCTCCGATTTCTGCTACAGCTGCCCCGTCCCCTCCGCCACCAGGTAGTGCTAGCCGAGCACTATAGATGAAGTTAAGCACATCAGAAAAGGCAGCTGCTGGGACCCCTGGCAGCTCCAGGACCCGGGGTGGGGATGAAGCAGGGGGAGAGGCTGGAGGAGGAGAGGAGGAGGAAGAGGAAGAGGAAGAGGAAGTGGAAGAGGAGGAGGAAGAGGCAGCTGTGGTGGTAGCAGGGTTGGGGGCTGAGCCCCCAGTAGCTGGTGGGAGGGGCAGTGGGGCTGAAGTGAGCAGGGCCTCTCTGAAGAAGGGACTTGAAGCAGCCAGGACGCTGCGATGAGCAGGGAACTTGGTGTCTCCAGCTATGAGGGTGACGTCACAGAAGAGGCCACGGAGCCGCTGCTCATTGAGCTGATGCAGGACGGCAGGGGCATGGGATGGGTCCGTCACCTCTGCAGGAGGGGGCATGATGCCAGCCTAGACAGTGGGAAAAGAGGCCAGGGAGAATTTCAGAGGCTGGGCAGAGGGCTTGTGGCCTCTAAGATCAGGGAGGTGAGCTGAAAGGGGGTCAGAGGTTTCTGGTCAGAATCTTTTGGAAGGCTAAATAACTTCAGGTCACAGAAATCGGGGGCTAACATTTAGCCACATTGGCCGGTCATGGTGGCTCACACTGGTAATCCCAGCACTTTGGGAGGCAGAGGTGAGAGGATTGCCTGAGCCCACAGTTTGAGACCAACCTGAGCAACATGGCGAGATTTCATCTCTACAATAAGTCAAAAAAGCCGGGCTCGGTGGCTCAGCCTGTAATCCTACGCCTCTGGGAGGCTGAGGTGAGTGGATTGCCTGAGCCCGCGGGTTCGAGACCCGCCTGGGCAGCGAGACCTCATCTCTACAATGAATAAAAAAATCAGCCGGGTGTGGTGGCGCATGCCTGTAATTTCGGCTACTCGGAAGGCTGAGGTGGAAGGATCGCCGGAGCCCAGCAGGTCGAGGCTGCAGTGGCCAGGAGCGGCTACTGTACTCCAGTCTGGGCAACCGAGTGAGACTCCAACTCAAAAAAATAAATAAATAAATAAATAAGGCAAAAAAATAAGCTGGGTGTGGTGGCACATGCCTGTGGTTCCAGTTACTTGGAAGGCTGAGGTGGAAGAATCACCTGAGCCCAGCAGGTCGAGGTTGCAGTGGCCGTGAGCATGCCACTGCACTCCAGCCTGGGCAACAGTGAGACTTCAATTCCAAACAAACAAACAAAAAGAAAACACTTAGCTACCCATCTCTGGCCAATGTCCAAGACTAGTACATCTAACTAACATTTGGGACTGGAGAGGCCAGAGATACCTCAGGTCATAGTGAAGGTCAAGGGGTCGTGACCTCCAAAGTCAGAGAGGTAAGCGATGGAAACTTCTTTCATTGGAAGCAGGAGGTAGCTCCCACAACTACTGATAGACATTTCACTGAACTCCCCAGCCTCGACAAAATGGCTGCCCTGCTGGCCTGCTGCCTTGGATCTAATTTTCCTAGCTGCAGTCCTCTCAGCACCTTCTCACCTGAGAGCACAGCCAACATTGAGTGGGGAGGCGGGTCGCTCAGCGAGTCCCTTCTGCTGGGCCTCTTTCTTCTGTGGAGAAACAGAAAGTATGTTAGGGGAACCTAGAGGAATAGGCAGGAAAGGGCCCTCAGGAAGGGAACTGGGAAGGAAAGGAGCCCAGGAAGTGGGGAGTGGTGCAGCATTGGGTGCAGAGAGGATACCTGGGCTGCTCTGCAGACCCTGATCCCTCTCAGGAGCCTCTGTCAGGTTATCTGTTCAGCTGCATCCAATCAGACCTAGGAGGTCACAGATTATTGCAGAGCCTTGTTCTGCTATTCCAGAGAAGTACAGCAATAAAATAATTTGTATATTCCCAATTCACCTCCACACAATACAGCTGCACAGTTTAATCCCACAGGTTCAGGGAAGCCTGTCAGATCACTCTCAAGTCCCTTTGGCCCAATCTTAGGGGCTCAAAGCAAATCAAAGACTTGCATGTTGTCTTTTATCACAATGGTCTCATTTACATATCAAAATAGATTTCTGTGAGCTTTTTATTGGACCTAATTTGGTAGATATTCATATTAGGAGAGGACCTCCTCATACTCCTCCAACCCCATGAATCTTAGAGATTGCTTCTGACCCAGGTGCCAGGTGACCACCAAAGGACCACTGACACATACACAAGTGCTAACTTGCTGTAGTCTCTAGAGGGCACTGAAAAGGCCACAAGACCAGGAGTGAGGAGGCTTGGGTCCCATACGCCTTACTCTAGACCTAGTGGCCCAGAGACTTTAGCTTAAAAGGGGGAATCAGGGCAACAACACCGTTGGGTTCCCTCCTACCACGGGAGCTTTTCTGTCCTCTCAATAAATCCTGCTAGCCAGACTCAGTGGCTCAGCCTGTAATCCCGCACTTTGGGAGGCTGAGGTGAGTGGACTGCCTGAGCTCGCGGGTTCGAGACCCACCTGGGCAACTTGGTGAGATTTCATCTCTGCAATAAATCAAAAATTAGCCGGGCGTCGTAGCACGCGACTATAGTTCCAGCTACTTGGAAGGCTGAGGCGGAAGGATCACTGGACAAGTCGAGGCTGCGGTGGCCGGGAGCGGCCACTGCACTCCAGTCTGGGCGACAGAGTGAGACTCCAACTCAAAAATAAAATAAACCCACGACTTTGGGAGGCTGAGGTGAGTGGATTGCCTGAGCCCATGGGTTCGAGACCCACCTGGGCAGCGAGACCTCATCTCTACAATAAATATCAAAAAAACAGCCAGGCGTGGTAGTGCATGCCTGTAATTCTGGCCACTCGGAAGGCTGAGGTGGAAGGATCGCCGGAGCCCAGCAGGCGAGGCTGTGGTGGCTGGGAGCGGCCACTGCACTCCAGTCTGCGTGACAGAGTGAGACTCCAACTCAAAAAATAAAAATAAAAATAAAATAAAATAAAATAAAATAAATCCTGCTTACTCAGAAAAAAGGGGGGGGAATCACAACTCCTATCTCACTTTTTGCTAGGAGGTTCATCCAAAAGGAATAGCAGGCAACCCAAATGCAAGCTATGGCAGTCACCAGCACAGAAAGTACCTCACAGCTACTTTCCCCTATGGGTAGCATCAGGGCCTTGGGGACCCTTTTTTTTCAGTTGAAGATTTGAATTCCAGAGCCATGCAGCGACTTACCCAAAGTCACACAGAGCTGGCAATAACAAGTGGGACCTGTTCGCATATCCAGGCCTGCTTACTTGAGAGCAGAGCTCTCAGTTCCCTCCCATCTGCCCTCCACAAAGCCTGGAAGCGCTCTCCTTTCTTTGGGTTATTCTTCTGAATGCCCTGGGTCATGCATATCCTCAGAGATGTCCTGCATCAGAAGTTTCTCATACAATTCCCATTCCCTGAAAAATGTTCTTTTCTCATGTATTACTCATATTATCTGGGCTCAAAGGGCTTCACTCCTCCTCCACATATCCCATTTCACATTTCCCTGGACTTTTCTGACACCTCTCCCGGACAGGAAGAAGGAAGGTGGTAAACAGGGGTGACATTCAGAAGTTTTAACAACCCCAACTGTCAGGCACAGATCAGGTACTAGGTCAAGGATTACCCCCATCAGTTGCTGAATTTCAGATAGGTCAGGAAACCTGAGGAAGGGGTCCCACCCCACTTATGGGCTGGTGTTCAGGCCTCTCCTTCCCTTCCATGATAGCCACTGACACTGGAACTCCAAGAGTCAGAGTTTCATTTGCATGATTTCATTTGCTCCTCATCTCTACTCTGAAAGGCAGCAGTTAGCTTTTCCACTTTGTTTTTTTTTTTTGAGTTGGAGTCTCACTCTGTCACCCAGACTGGAGTGTAGTGGCACGCTCCCGACTACCGCAGCCTCCACCTGCTGGGCTCCGGCAATCCTTCTGCCTCAGCCTTCCAAGTAGCCAGAACTATAGGCACGTGTTACCATGCCCAGCTAATTTTTTATTTATTGTAGAGACGAGGTATTGCCAAGCTTCCCGGGTTGGTCTCGAACCCGCGGGCTCAGGCAATACACTCGCGTTGGCCTCCCAAAGTGCTGGAATTACAGGCTGAGCCACCGAGCCCGTCCCCACTTTTTTTGTTTTTTTTAATGTATTTTTTGGAGCTGGAGTCTCTGTTGCCCAGGCTGGAGTGCAGTGGCACCTCACGGCCACTGCAGCCTCGACCTGTAGGACTCAGGTGATCCTTCGGCCTCAGCCTTCCAAGTAACTGGAACTACAGGCACACACCACCACGCCC
>NW_007249784.1:67400-75083 GCF_000164805.1 Carlito syrichta
TTGCCCAGGCTGGTCTCAAACCTGTGGGCTCAGGCAATCCTCTCACCTTGGCCTCTCAAAGTGCTGGGATTATAGGCATGAGCCACCGTGCTCAGCCTAACTTTTCCACATTAAAAACGACAAACTATGAGGCCAGGCACAGTGGCTCATGCCTGTAATCTCAGCACTTTGGGAAATGGAGGTGAGAGAATTGCTTGAGTCCAGGGGTTCGAGACCAGCCTGGGCAACTTGGCGAGACCTTGTCTCTACAGTAAACTTAAAAATTAGCCAGGCGTGGTGGTGCATGCCTGTGGTTCCAGCTACTTGGAAGGCTGAGGCAGAAAGATCACCTGAGTCCAGTAGGTAGAAACTCTGGTGGCTGTGAGCGTGCCACTGCACTCCAGCCTGGGCAACAGACTGAGACTCCCACTCAATAAAATACATAAATAAATAATAAAATGACAAACTATGGCTCAGAGATGCTAGGTAGCTTGCCTAAGGATTAATAACCACTTAGTAGCAGAACTGGGATCTGAGCCCATGAAGTTTGGCTCCAAAGCCTGTGTTCCTGACAACTTCTTCATACTATGATGTTTATGGCACTCATTATAGTACCAATAGCCCACCTGGCACCTTTCTGAAAATTAGAAGACCCCTTTCTCCAAGAGGCAGCCCATGTAGGTAAGCAAAGTCAAGGTTCTATTCTAGTCCTTAGGCCCTTGGCTAGAGCTGTCCACCTGCATAACCATACATGGTGGACTTGGTGCCTGTGGCTGTGTGCTGACTGCCACAGCACTTGGACAAGGCCTGTCAGGGCTTCTTAGAACCACAGAGACCCAAAGCTGGATTGGGCCCTTGGAGATAACCCAGAATCATTGTCATCACAGTCTTTGTAGCTGCCATTTATAAGATACTTATTATGTGCAAAGTATAGTGTTAGGCATTTTATCTGCATCATTTCATTTCAACACTCAAAATAACCACAGTGATGAAACAGGCCTACAGAAATTAAATACTCTCTTCCCTTTTAGGTTTAGTGGTGGAGTGATTGCCCCTGTCTTGCTGCTAACCAAGCTGGGGTTTGGACCCAGCTCTCTGAGTTCAATTTCCCTAACACTGGCCACTGCCCTGCAAAGGCTTATAAGAAGTGGAGAAGAGGCCAGGCTCGGTGGTTCAGACTGTAATCCCACGCTTTGGGAGGCCGAGGTGAGTGGATTGCCTGAGCCTGCAGGTTCAAGACCCACCTGGGCAACTTGACGAGATCTCATCTCTACAATAAATAAAAAAAAAATTAGCCAGGCATGGTAGCGCGCACCTGTAGTTCCAGCTACTTGGAAGGCTGAGGCGGAAGGATCGCTGGAGCCCAGCAGGTCGAGGCTTCAGTGGCCAGAAGTGGCCACTGCACTCCAGTCTGGACGACAGAGTGAGACTCCAACTCAAAAAAAAAAAAAAAAAAAATTTAAGAAAAAAGAAGTAAGCCGGGCTTGGTGGCTCAGCCTATAATCCCACGCCTTTGGGAGGCTGAGGTGAGTGAATTGCCTGAGCCCGCGGGTTCGAGACCCGCCTAGGCAGGAGAGACCTCATCTCTACAATAAATTAAAAAAAAATTAGCCGGGCGTGGTAGCGCGTGCCTGTAATTCTGGCTACTCGGAAGGCTGAGGTGGAAGGATCGCCGGAGCCCAGCAGGTCGAGGCTGCGGTGGCCAGGAGTGGCCACTGCACTCCAGTCTGGGCGACCAAGGGAGACTCCAACTCAAAAAAAAAAAAAAAAAAGAAAGAAAGAAAAAAGAAGTGGAGAAGACACTAGCTATGTGACCCTGGGCAAGTTACTTAACCTCTCTGTATCTCAGTTTCCTTGTCTATAAGGTGGGGACAATTAATAGTTTTCATTTCGGAGGTTGTTGTAAAGATTAAATTAGCTAATAACTGGCAGTACCTAGATCTTGGAACTCAGTCCTGGAAAATGATGGGGGAAAGTGATGAAAAAAAAAAAAAAAGGCAGAAATCGGGCTTCTTGGTAGGTTTAGTGGCTCTGTGGATTTAAGATTTTTATTTGTTGTTTTTTTACCATTTCTCTACTCTTGACTGCCTGTGTGACCTCAAAGGTGACACTGAGGTGGGAATCTGAGCACGGACACCAGACATGCTCTACCTCTTTCTGTTCCCTCTGCCTGGAATGTTCTTTCCTACATATAGCCTCATGCCTCACTGCCCTACCTCTTTAAGCCTTTGGAAGGTGACTTGGTCACTCTCCTGGTCACTCCCCACCTCCCAAAACTTCCCATCTTCCTAGCCTACTTTATTTTTCTCCTTGGCACTTAGTAAAACACATTGCTCATTTATCTCTAGAATGTGAGCTCCAAGGGGTAGGGGGCAGGAATTTTTGTCTACTTTGTTCACTGCATTATCTTCAGTCCTTAGAATTGTGCCTAGCACGTAATAGGAGGTTAAAAAAAAAATGAAGCTGGGCACGGTGGCTCATTACTGTAATCCCAGTTCTTTGGGAGGCAAAGGCGAGAGGATTGCCTGAGCCCAGGGGTTCGAGACCAGTCTGGGCAACTTGGCGAGACCTTGTCTCTACAATAAATCAAAGAGGCACACACACGTCTTCTTGGAAGACTGAGGCTGAAGATCGCCTGAGTCCAGCAGGTCAAGGCTGCGGTGGGTGTGAGCATACCACTACACTCCAGCCTGGGTGACAGAGTAAGACACCAACTCAAAAAAAATGTTTTTGGTAAATGAATGAACCTGCCGTCAAGTCTGCCTGGAGTCTGTCACCCTCAAGAAGGAAGCCTCCCTCAGTCCCGGACTGAGTTGGTCAGGAGGTGCAGATGATTATAACTTGACCACTTCCGGGGCACTCACAATTTGCCTGATACACTTCTGGGGGTTTCACACGCGTTGCCTCATTTAATGATAGCCACCCAAAGTAGGTATTTATATTATTTCAATTTTACAGAAGAGGGAACTGAGGCTCAGAGATGGATGTAACTTGCTCAAGGTTATACTGCTTGTAAGTAGCAGTCAAGATTCGAATTCAGGCCCCGCTGACCCCAAATGCTGAATCTTTCCTTCTGCCATACTGCTGGAACCTGCCCTGAAGGGGCCTATGGCTGGCCAGCTGGTTACATAAATCACCACACAAGGCCTCACGTGCTAAGTGCTAAATGTGTCATGTCTGACTCCACCCTTTCTCTCGCCCCCACATCCAGCAGTCATCAAGTCTGGCTGAAACTACGGCCAAGCTTGGGAATGGCTCTGGAAGCCTTCCCTTCAACCCGCTTCTGGCCCCTAAACTAGCTCAGATCCTTGTTAACACTTCTATGGTCCAAGGCCATGGCTGCCCAGCTATCCCTCAGCCTCCATCCAGCTCTTCACCCACTGAGAGTCAACATCGCTAACCACAATTCAGTTACTATCACTCCTGGGTTCAAAAACCTCCACTGGTCCCCACTGACTCCAGAATAAAGTTCAGATTCCTCCAGCAGGCATTTAAGGTGTTTGGTCTAGCTCCAATCTTCTTTTTAAATCTTGCTTTGTGTTAGTCTCTCTTCAAATACCCAGTGTCAGCTCGGCATGGTGGCATGTACCTACAGTCCCAGCTATTCAGGAGGTTGAGGCAGGTGGGTCACCTTGAGTCCAAGAGTTCGAGTTCAGCCTGGGCTGAGTAAGACCCTGTCTCAAAAACAGCCGGGCTCGGTGGCTCAGCCTGTAATCCCACGCTTTGGGAGGCTGAGGTGGCCAGGAGCGGCCACTGCATTCCAGTCTGGGCGACTGAGTGAGACTTCAACTCAAAAAAAAAAAAAATTAGCCGGGCATGGTAGCGCGCACCTGTAGTTCCGGCTACTTGGAAGGCTGAGGCAGAAGGATCGCCAGTGCCCAGCAGGTCGAGGCTGCAGTGGCCGGGAGTGTGCCACTGCACCCCAGTCAGGGCGACAAAATGAGACTCCAATTCAAACAAACAAACAAACAAAAACCCCAAAGCCAAAACACAAAACCCATACACACCCAGTGTGCTCTCCAGCCTCTGCATGTCCCACATCTCCATGTCTTTGCCTGTACTGGTTGTCCTGCCAGAAATGCCCTTTCCCCAACCTCTTCTCAAAATTCCTCTAAAATGTTAAGATCTAACCCAAGCCGGGTTCGGTGGCTCAGCCTGTAATCCCGTGCCTTTGGGAAGCTGAGGTGAGTGAATTGCCTGAGTCCGGGGATTCGAGACCCACCTGGGCAACTTGGCAAGACCTCATCTCTACAATAAATCAAAAAAAATTAGCCGGGTGTGGTAGCGTGCGCCTGTAGTTCCAGCTACTTGGAAGGCTGAGGCGGAAGGATTGCTGGAGCCCAGCAGGTCGAGGCTGCGGTGGCCGGGAGCGGCCACTGCACTCCAGTCTGGGCGACAGAGTGAGACTCCAACTCAAAAAAAAAAGATCTAACCCAAATGCCACCTCCTTCTTGGCCCTTCCTAATCCATAGGACGAGGACAATCTTTCCTTCCTCTGATTCACCAACCCTTTGTGCCCCTATGGCCAGCACTGACATTACACTGCAGCAGGAATTTAGGTCCTCATGCCCTATGGACTCCCTGAGCATACTGGTCTTCTGAAATGGATTAGTGCAGATGCTATGTTCTGCAGAAACCGGGAAGAAGAGAGTGTGTGTGTGTTGGAGGAGGGGTGAGCAAAAAGGTCCACCCACTGAATGCTCCAGAAGGCAGCCAAGTACAGCAGTTAAGAGCATAGGATCTAGCCGGGCATGGTAGTGCGTACTTGTAGTTTCAGCTACTTGGAAGGCTGAGGCAGAAGGATCGCCAGAGCCCAGCAGGTCGATGCTGGGGTGGCGATGAGCGTGCCACTGCACTCCTGCCTGGGCGATGGAGTGAGACTCTAACTCAAAAAAAAGAAAATTTTAAAAAGAGTACAGGATCTGGCCCCTGACTGCTTGGGTTCAAATACAGCTTTCCCTCTTACTAGCTAAGTGACTTTGGGCACATTACTTAACTTCTCTGGGCCTCTGCTGCAACACCTGAAAAAGGGAGATAATTAAAGCACCATGGTGTTGTTGTGAGGACTGAGAGACCACATGCAAAAGCACTGAGAATAGTGCATGGTACACAGTCAGTGCTAAACAAGCATTTGATGCTATTATCATTAGCAAAGCCCCAAGAAGGAGATTCTCAGTGCTGGCAGAGGGCTGACCAAGACTGGCGTGGGCACAACCCCCAAACTGTAGTCACTTTCTTTCTTTCTTTTTTTTTTTTTTGAGTTGGAGTCTCACTCCATCGCCCAGACTGGAATGCAGTGGCTGCTCCTGGCCACTGCAGCCTCGACATGCTGGGCTCCGGCGATCCTTCTGCCTCAGCCTTCCAAGTAGCTGGAATTACAGGCGTGTGCTACCACGCCCGCCTGGTTTTTTTATTTATTGTAGAGATGAGGTCTCGCTGCCCAGGCGGGTCTCAAACCCGCGGGCTCAGGCAATCCACTCACCTCAGCTTCCCAAAGGCGCGGGATTATAGGCTGAGCCACCGAGCCCGGCTGTAGTCACTTTCAAGGTCTGTTTCCCATGTGCTGTTAGAAGGTAGGTAGGGCAGGTAATTAGCCCCATTTTACAGATGGGGAACTGAGGCTCACTCAGGTGAAGTGCCAGTGAGGAAGTGGTAGAGCCGCCAGAATTCCTCAGCTCTAGTCTAGGGCTCCTCTCCCTTCACGAGGTCATCATCGTGCACCTGTTATTCAGGCCTCACACAGCAGCCAGCCCCTTCCTTGTCTCCCATGCCAGAGCTAGTCCATAGTGTCCTTCTGTACCCCATGCATATACATCGTTCCAGTCAGGCTAGGTGCTGTACACAGTAGTGTGCAGGCTTGGAGTGCACACACGCACGCGCGCGCATGCACACACACACACACTCCTATAGAAAGGCTCAGGCCCCAAAGGTGAGGAAAACCTGTTCTGAGGAATCTGCCTACTGAGCGAATTCCGTTCTGAGGCCCTTCCGCAGTCCCAGGAGTGGGGCCCAGTGTGCGTCAGAGATACCAGCAAGGGGGGCAGAGAGAAGGAGAGGGTGAAAACGGGAGGAGGCTGAAAACTTCACGTTTCTTTTTTCCATTTTAGTGACAAGAGTCACACCCAGCCTTTACATAAACACAGCCAAGGAGGCACTCTGTCTAAGCTCACTTCCCTTGCAGCCGCCCAGCCTCTCCTCCGGGTGACCCTGACACGCAGGGCGGGCCAGTGAGGGGCAAGCTCACAGACCTACGAAAGACTAACTGGGCCACCCAACATCCATGCCTCCTGCCTGCTGCCCTTGATCTTGCCCCACATGTATCTCCCGCCTTCCTCTTCACACATTACCTCAGCAGCCCCACCGCCACCCAAACACACAGAAGGTAGGCATGCACACACAGCTTGCTTGCGGCTGGTCTCTTGGGTCTGAGGCCCACACTGCCCTTGTCACGCCACCTCCCTCTCCACATGTGTTTTCTGACCATCTCGTTTCCCAGTCCAGCAGCCTGAACAGGCGCCCACAAACAACGTCACAAAAGAATCCTATGAAGAATGTTACAAACACATAGCCATCCCCTTGCCTGGCTGCCCATGATCCCATAAACACAACTGGTACATCCCAGCCAGAACCCCACACACAAGTGCCAGTAAACCCACAGACACCCAAGACACACCCTGAGGTTTCTTGCTCCTTGTGTGATCTTTGGGATCTGAGTTCCAGACGTGCGGCCCCCATGCGACTCACTCACCACTAGCATGGAGACCTATCCATCGGCCTGTCCTCCATGACCGGACCACACCTCAGCAGGGCCATAGAAATGGGACCCAAACACAACGCCTTTTGACTCAAAGGTCCACAACCACCTCCTCCAAGTGGGCACATGCCCCCTGGATTCCGGTGCCCTCCACAACACATAGACATACACCATGCCAACTCTGCAGAAATCAACAGTTCGTAAATAGTTCATATGTGCAGCACAAGACGTACATGCAAGAAAACACACGCTGATAGAAAACATAAATATAGCCCCACACCAAACAAACTCCACACTCAGCATATCGTGCCCTGCTTAGAATGCCCATGTGTCACCCAAAGTCACAGGGCCACATCTTGTAATTCTGCCTCACAACACTGGACACCCTTCCTGGCTTTCTATCTCTATGGTCCAGGCCCTACCTAGACCCCTGGCTGCCAGACCAGCGAAAGGTGGTGCCCAGAATAGGTTTACCTTGCCCCACAACAGCACGAGACACACAATCTCCAAGACTCACAGTCACAACCCTGCCCAGATGGCGCGGCGGTTCCGGGGCCCAGCTCGACCTGCGCACCCCGCACACCCCAACTCTGGGGCGCTCCGCGGCCCACCCCTCCCCCTCTCTGCTTAGCTCCTACGCCATCGCCCTCCCAGCAGCTTGCAGCTCTTGCCAAGGCTCACACCCGCCCCACCCCACCCCCAACCTGCCCCACCGAGGGGGGGCACATTAGGCTGCAGAATTAACCCTCCAAAAGAGGAGTGAAGACGGCCCCTTCCACGGCCCCAGGCGATCGTGTCCCCCGGCCGCCGCCTGCTCGGACGCCATACCAGGGCCCCCTTAGTCGCCCCCAGCGTCGTGCGCGCCGGGGGCGGGGCTAGGCTCAGCCCGCGACCCCTGAGCCCCCAGGTCAACTCCAAAGGCTAGCGGTCGGGGCGCGGGGCGCGGCCGG
>NW_007249784.1:75524-78982 GCF_000164805.1 Carlito syrichta
GTTCCAAAGCGTCCGACGGCCTTCGCCGGGACCGATCCCGCGCAGGGCACCGCGCTGCGTTGGGCCACCGGGCGAGTGGACACCGAGCAGGGCGCAGGCCAGACTACAACACCCCCGCACGGGCGCACGACCACCCACTCTTTGGGGACTCTGCCCGCCCTTTTCCCTGCACGTCCTTCACTCAGCGGTGCACACCGCGGGAGACACAACACACATGCTTTCAGGCGCAGACACACAACATGGCAGGCTAACAATCAGGCCCAGTGGGACCCACAAACCTAGGGTCTGCACACTCACAGGGGTAGCCTTGAATACACATATACACCCTTCCCAGGAATAGCAGGGACCACCACCAGGCAGCGGGCAAGGAAGGCCCAGCCCTTCAGAACGGGCACACATCAATGACCACCAGCACAGATGAACACGCTGCTAGGTACTTTGTCCCCAACGGCAGAAATATCCACATCTGTATATTTGAGTATAAATGCAGAGGCTTCAGTGTGGGCCTCTTGGGACAGCACCAGCAAAACACCAGGTGGAAGCACACACAAAAGAAACACATTCCTGTAACTCCAGAAGGACAATCCCAGGTATTCCTCCCTGGTGTTGGAAAATTAAAAACTCAGGGGACAGAAGAGCCAGCCATCAGAGCTCTTTTTAAAAAAATCTTTCTGAAACAAGGCAAGACATAAATTAATTTAAAACCACAGAACTAGTCAAAGAGAAAAAAAAGAATCAGACAAACTTTGGAGCCATGGAAGCATAGATATAAAACAAGCAGAGTAACGAGAAAATAGGTCCATCACCACCTCTGGAAGGTTTCAGGGAAACCCACCTACCTCCAAGGTTCCAAGGAAGAATCTCACCTCCATTCCAGCCAGGTCACAATGGCTGGAGTTCTCAGGGGCCTATGTCCCCTGAGCCAGAAGAGGAGGAAGTCCAAGGAAAGATGGTGAGTGTGGGGGCCAGGAGCCCAACACTCCCTCCCTGTACCTCCTAGCTGATCCCTTTCCTCTTCTCCCCTAAAACTTCTGAGCTGTCCTGTAGACACTCACAAATGAAATTCATAATGGTGTACCCAGATGTTCCTGAAACCTGTAACATCACACAGACATACAGTATCTGAGGCCACCTCCCTTTTCTCAAACTAACAAAGCATCCTTGAGTCCTTTTTCTCTCAGGAACGACTCACCCAGAGAAACGACGCTCCAGGACCGCTCACTCCCTGCTTCCTGTTTTAGATCATCAGGCGCACACTATACAACTTCATCCATCTTTCAGGCCCTTTCTAGTTCTCAAGAGTTCCCCAGCATGAGAGTCTGCACCACTACAATCCCACTGGGTCCCAGATCCCGGCCTGGCATCTATCTGCTCTGCACCAGGTGACCCAGCCCTTTCTCCCTAACAGGCTGGCAGTCACCCCTACTTCAACCTGCCTGACTTCACCCAGCCATCGCCACCCTCCACTCCGTCCTCCACTCCGCCCAGCCTCCCCTCACACCAGTGCTGCTGGCCCTCTGATACCACCAAGGGCCTGCTCATAGCCCTGCTGGGTGGGGGCCTGGTTGCTGGCTTTGTGGGTCCCTTCTCCCGTATGGCTTACCAGGCTTCCCACTTGCCCTCACTGGAGTTGCTCATCTGCCGATGTTTCTTCCATCTTCCCATTGCCCTGCTACTTAAACTGCGTGGCGACCCACTTCTGGGACCTCCTGATGTCCGAGGCCGGACCTGCCTCCATGCCCTGCTCAACGTCTTCAGCATTGCATGTTCCTACAGTGCAGTTCAGGTGGTGCCTGCTGGCAATGCTGCTACTGTTCGCAAAGCCTCTTCGACCGTCTGCTCTGCTATCCTTGCCCTCTGCCTCGAGAGCCAGAGTCTCAGTGGCTACGACTGGTGTGGACTGCTGGGCAGCACCCTGGGACTAATCATCATTGTGGGACCTGGACTAGGGACACTGCAGGAGGGAACCACGGGCCTTTACACCACCCTGGGCTATGTGCTAGCTTTCCTGGGAGGCCTGGCACTTTCCCTGGAGCTGCAGGTCTACCGTTCCCTGAATTTCCCCTCCTGCCTACCAACAGTGACCTTTCTATTTGGCTTGTTGGGGCTGTTGGGCTCTGTGCCAGGCCTCTTTATATTGCAGACCCCTGTGCTGCCCAGAGACCCTCTGAGTTGGATTTGTGTGGCAGCAGTGGGGATCCTAGCCTTGATCTCCTTTGCGTGTGTGAGTTATGCAGTCACCAAGGCCCACCCTGCCCTGGTGTGTGCCGTCCTGCACTCTGAAGTGGTGGTGGCCTTGATGTTGCAGTATTATGTGCTCAATGAGACGGTGGCACCTTATGACATCATGGGGGCAGGGGTTGTGTTGAGCAGCATTGCCATCATCACAGCTCAGAATCTCAGCTGCGAGAGGGAAGGGCAGGTGGAGGAGTGAGGTGAACCAGAGAGCCTGGGGGTTGGGAGGGCAGGGGTAAACAGGAGAGACTGGAATACAAACATGGAAGAACAAGTGACTGGAAAAGAACTGATTTGGGAGAAGGATGCCTCTCAGATTCAAGGGTGACTCGGGCACTTGGTGGAGAGGGACTACCTGGAAGACCTGGAACAAGCCTGGGGACAAGGGATGTGGAGTCCGGGCTGGGTGCTGGGAATCAGGGCATAACTAAGGGGCCAACAGGCTCTGGGCCATGGAGAGGACTTCCCTCAGCAACAGAGAAGAGCATTAAAGCTGGAGTGTTCCCTCCTTCAGGCAAAGAGAGAGTAAGCAGCTGCACTGGGGGAGGGGAGCGTGCCTTTTTCCCCAGGGCGACGGTTTCATTTCCTCGTGATTGTGCCCACCCCCCTTGGGGTAGTGACGTGACATTGACATCAAACAAGGATTACTCTGAATGTGGCTGTGCAGTGGTGTCATCTCGGTTTTGGAGGGAGAGTGGAAGTCCTACAACCGCTCTTATTGGAGAATCCCTTGGGATCTCCACCGCCCATCTTATTTCTGAAATATTCTAGAAGGTGGAGGATTTCCTAATGTTCAGATTCCTTGACCCCCCAAATCCCCCAGGGCTTTCGTGTCCCGCCCCATAGCTAATCTGCTTTTCCGGGATTGTCGCGGTCCCGTGATCTCTCCCGGACAGTAGCCAGCCTCCTTCTGGAGCAGGTCTCCAAGCTGAGTCTCTTCGAGCGGCTCAGGCCAGGGATCCAGGACCAAGACTGGGTACAGCGCTCCATTAGAGTCCAGGAGATGCCCACTCCCCTCTGGAGGCTGTTTGACAAATACCGGCTATTTCCGGACAAGCAATTGGCCTCGCCATCTTGTTCTGTTCATGCATATTCAGCGCGATAACTGCATATTCATGACAAGGACGGCCCCCTGCACTCCCCACGGGAACACACTCAGGAGGACCCGACCGGCCCCGCCTCCATTACCCAGTCGCAGGAGAGACCATTTTCCAGCGGGGGGG
>NW_007249784.1:79015-80835 GCF_000164805.1 Carlito syrichta
TTTTCCCGGGGGGGGGGGGGGGTAAATCAACGAGAGACTGTTGCTGAAGATGAAACCACACTCCAAACTAGAATAAAAGCCGCCTAATTTTACCCTCGATCCTTCAAACCTTAAACAGGAGGGAGCAGCGAGGAGTGGCGGCGGGATTAAAAAATCCTTCTCCCCCAGTTATTTCAAAAGGTCGCCTAACCAGGGAGCCTGGGAGAGGATCAACGACTCCAGCGCGCGCCCCGTGCAGGCCTGCGCAGGCGGCCCCGTAGCGCAATGGAGGGCGGGAAAGGAAGGGGCGGAGACATGGGGGGCGAGTCTATAAAGGGCGTCATTCGGCGAGTTCGCTCCTCAGAAGCGCCGAGAGCGCGGCTGGGACGGTTGGAGAAGAAGGCTGCTCCCGGAAGGGGGAGAGACTAACTGCCGTAACCTCTGCCGTTCAGGAGCCCGGTTACTTATTTATTCGTTACCCTTTTTCTTCTTCCTACCCCCCAAACCTTTTCCTTTATCCCTTCTTTTTTTTCTTTTTGGGAGCCGAAAAAAATCTTCGGGAAGGGGGAGAAGCGCTCCTTTCGCTCCTTTTTATTTCCCCGCCTCCTTCCCTCCCCCATCTTCCCCTCCTCCGGCTTTTTCCTCCCAACTCAGGGAGGTCTTTCCTGGTGGCCGCCCTGACTGGGTCTGAGCACCTAGGCGGAGGCGGCGCAGGCTTTTTGTAGTGAGGTTTGCGCCTGCGCAGCGCGCCTGCCTCCGCGATGCACGGGGGCGGTCCCCCCTCCGGGGACAGCGCATGCCCGCTGCGCACCATCAAGAGAGTGCAGTTCGGAGTCCTCAGTCCGGATGAACTGGTAAGCTGCTCTGCCCTCCCCCTCCTCCCTCCTATGCTGGCGGGCCAGGCTTGACGGTGGCTGTGGAAACGTGGTGCTTCTCGCTGCCTACGGGTGACCGGCTTGGGAGCATGGCTTAGCAGCGCCAAGGCTGTGCAAGGTCCAGTCTTGATCCTCCCACAGTTAAATTTTTGCAAGGATCTGAGCAAACTTAGCACTGTGTCCTAGATGGGGACCTGGCTGGAGGATGAAAAGGAGGGAGAGAAGTGTGACACACTAGAGAATTAACGATATTGAAACATCAGACGAATGCTGGGGAGTCTTTACAAGCTTGGCGAGGAAACCAGGTTTTTCCCTTCTTTCCACAAATGTTAATTTATCACCTGCTATGTGATAGACACAACAGCTGACGACAAACAAGGACCATGCCTTAGAGCACTTAGAAGGGGAGACAATCAGCATGAATAAACGAACAAGATGATTAAGTTAATGGCAATTGTCTCGAATAGAGTGAAACGGGGTAATGCTAATTGAGAGTCATTGAGGTGGGGCTACTTTAGATGAACTGGTGTCAGGGTCTGGGAAATCCTGTCTGAGAGGAGACATTGATTGAAAGATGAGAAGCAGCCAGTTATCTAGGCCATAGGTTCTAGGGCAAGAGCTTTTCAGGCAGAGGAAATGGGTAGTGCAAAGGGTCCGAGGAAGAAATGAACTTGACCTGTCCTAGAGGCTGGAAGTGGGCAATGTGTCTAGGGTTTGATGGATGAGAAAGAGAGTGTTATAGAAATAGACTGGAGAAGCATGAGATGTTGTATATCATGGTAAGAAATCAGGAATTAATTTTCTTTTCTGTAGGAAGTTATTGGACAGTTGTAAGCAGGAGAGTGACATCCAGCTTGCGTTAAAAAAATACTGCTTTAGCCGGGCTTGGTGGCTCAGCCTGTAATACCGCACCTTTGGGAGGCTGAGGTGAGTGGATTGCCTGAGCTCGCGGGTTCGAGACCCGCC
>NW_007249784.1:81301-84459 GCF_000164805.1 Carlito syrichta
CGCTTTTGGAGGCCGAGGTGAGTGAATTGCCTGAGCCTGTGGGTTCAAGACCCGCCTGGGCAACTTGGCGAGACCGCATCTCTACAATAAATCAAAAAAATTAGCCGGGTGTGATAGCGTGTGCCTGTAGTTCCAACTACTTGGAAGGCTGAGGCGGAAAGATCGCCGGAGCCCAGTAGGTTGAGGCTGTGGTGGCTGTGAGTGTGCCACTGCACTCCAGTTTGGGTGTCAGAGTGAGACTCCAACTCAAAAAAAAAAAATTACTGCTTTGTTAGCCAGGTGTGGTAGCACACCCACGCCCCTGTAGTTGGAAGGCTGAAGCAGAAGGATCACCTGAGTCCAGCAGGTCAATGCTGGGGTGGCCGTGAGCGCATCACTACACTCCAGCTCAAAAGAAAAAAAATACTGCTTTGGGCTGGGCGCTGTGGCTCAGCCTGTAATACCAGCTCTTTGGAGGCTGAGGTCAGAGGATTGCCTGAGCCCAGAGGTTCAAGACCAGCCCCAGCAACTTGGTGAGACTTCATTTCTACAATAAATCAAAAATTAGCCAAGTATGGTGGCACATGCCTGTGGTTCCAGCTACTTGGAAAGCTGAGGTGGAAGGACCGCCCGAGCCCAGCAGGTCGAGGCTGTGGAGGCCAGGAGCGTGCCACTGCACTCCAGCCTGGGTGACAGAACGAGACTCCGACTCAGGAAAAAAAAACTGATTGAGGGATTGGGTAAGAATGGGAGCAGGAGAAAGCAAGAAGGTTGTCCATAAGGGAGAGCTGTTGATGACTTGAACTTCTACCTTTGTGGAGCTAAGTGGAGAAAACCAGTGGCTAGAGATAATGGAATTAAGTGACTGTTTGTGGATGGACACAATTTTGCTGGAGGAGAGAGTTCAGCTATGTCAGGAGTCAGAACATCGTGACCTCACACTACACCACAGAACAAATTCCGGTTGGAGTTATGATCTAAAAATTAAAAAAATCCTGACACTCACTAGAAAAAATATAGAAGGCTTTTGGTGGACTGACAGTGGGGTCAGAAATCTTCAATAGTAATGAATTAATTATAGATAAATTCTATGGAATGCCTAAAATGAGCTAAGCATTATACATATGAGCAAGGCAGATTTCACTACATAAAAATAAGAGCCACCTCTGTTTATCACAGGCACCTTGGACAAAGCTGAAAAACAGATTTGGAAACTATTTGCAATGTGACAGACAAGGTTACCTTTCTTAGTATACAAGGAACACTTACAAATTAGTAATGGAAATACACATCTAGTAGAAAAGCTCACTCAGTTTACAAAAGTAGAGCAAATGGCTAATAAAAACATGAAAATTAAAATTGTTTTCCTCAGCCGGGCTCGGTGGCTCAGCCTGTAATCCTGTGCTTTGGGAAGCCGAGGTCAGTGGATTGCCTGAACCCGTGGTTCGAGACCCGTCTGGGCAACTTGGCGAGACCTCATCTCTACAATAAATCAAAAAATTAGCCGGGCGTGGTAGCGCGCACCTGTAGTTCCGGCTACTTGGAAGGCTGAGGCGGAAGGATCGCCGGAGCCCAGCAGGTCAAGGCTGTGGTGGCTGGGAGCGGCCACTGCACTCCGGACTGAGCGACAGTGAGACTCCAACTCAAAAAAAAAAAAATTGTTTTTCTCATCTGATTTTTTTCTCCTGGCAGAAATATTGGGAAATAGGCATGTTTATACATTGTTGGTAGAAAGATAAATTGGAACCGGGCTTGGTGGCTCAGCCTGTAATCCCATGCCTTGGGAGGTTGAGGTAAGTGGATTGCCTGAGCCTGAGGGTTCGAGACCCGCCTGGGCAACTTGGTGAGACCTCATCTCTACAATAAATCAAAAAAATTAGCCGGGTGTGGTAGCACACGCCTGTAGTTCCAACTACTTGGAAGACTGAGGCAGAAGGATCACCGGAGCCCAGCAGGTCGAGGCTACAGTGGCTGAGAGCAGCTACTGCACTCCAGTCTGGGTAACAGAGTGAGACTCCAACTCAAAGAAAAAAAAAAAGAAACGTTAAAATTTATCCTTTAGTAAAAAACTTAATTTCTCCCCTCAGTCATTCTACCTTCCCATTCTTGCTACTTCAATAAAAAGCTTTTTCGTTTATCCAGTTGCTCAGGCCAAAAACCTAAAAGCCATCTTTGATTCTCTTTCTCTCATTTCTACTTGGTCCATCTACTGTTTATGCCTTTCAAAATATGTCTGGAATTTGCCGGGCGTGGTGGTTCATGCCTGTAATCCCAGACATTGGATTACCTTAGCCTGAGGGTTCGAGACCAGCCTTGGCCACGTGGCAAGACCTCATCTCGACAATAAATCAAAAAATTATCTGGCCATGGTGGCGCATGCCAATGGTTCCAGCTACTTGGAAGGCTGAGGCAGAAGGATCCACCTGAGCCCAGGAGGACAAGGATGTGGTGGCTGCGAGTGTGCCACTGCACTCTAGCCTGGGCAACAGAGAGAGACTCGAACTCAAAAAAAGTCTGGAATTCAGCCATTTATGACCATCTCTACCACGATGTCTTATTATATTCTACCCCACCATCATCTTTCCCAGGGACTATGCATAAACCCTAGCCACCAGTTGGTCTTCTTTTAGTTTGCAGAACAGCTAGAACAAACCAGAGAGATCTTTTTCATCACATCCCTTCCTCACATGAAATCCTCTCTAAAGAATTTGAACTACTTTTTCTGACCTATAAGGTCCTGTATTATCTGGCCTCTACTTGCCTCTGCATCTCATTACCACTGTCCTCTTTGCTTTTCTTTAATCACACTATTTGCTTCTCCAACACTGCAAGCTTATTCCTGTCTTAAGAGCTTTATTTTATTATTGATTTATTTATTTTTTGAGTTGGAGTCTCACTCTGTCGCCCAGATGATCCTTCTGCCTCAGCCTTCCGGCGATCCTTCCGCCTCAGTCTTCCAAGTAGCTGGAACTACAGGCGCACACTACCACTCCCAGCTATTTTTTTTTTATTGTAGAGATGAGGTCTCACCAAGTTGCCCAGGCGGGTCTCGAACCTGTGGGCTCAGGAAATCCACTCATCTTAGCCTCCCAAAGGCGCGGGAATACGGCTACCCCTGCATTTTCTTTTTTCTTTTTTTTTTTTTGAGTCGGAGTCTCACTCTGTCGCCCAGACTGGAG
>NW_007249784.1:85378-89922 GCF_000164805.1 Carlito syrichta
CACTCACCTCAGCCTCCCAAAGGCGCGGGATTACAGGCTGAGCCACCGAGCCCTGCTTGAAGCTGAGTTTTGAGCAGCTGCTAAGTGTGGGCAAAATTCATTTGGTGCAAAAAATAAAGTTGGTGCTGTCCCATTTGATTTCAAGGTTTGAGAGGTGGTACAGTGCCTAACAGGTGCCATAAGTAAGTAATTGTGGTTATTTGAAAAAGAAAACTATAGTTTTTATTTATTTATTTTTATTTTTTGTTTTTGAGTTGGAGTCTCACTCTATCGCCTAGGTTGGAGTGTAGTGGCAAGCTCACAGCCACTGCAGCCTTGACCCGCTGGGCTCAGGCAATCCTTCCGTCTCAGTCTTCCAAGTAGCTGGAACTACAGGCATGTACCACCATGTCCAGCCAATTTTTTAATTTATTGTAGATATGAGATTTCAAACCTGTAGGCTCAGGCAATCCTCTCACCTCTACCTCCCAAAGTGCTGGGATTAGAGGCGTGCCAGCCTAGTTTTTATTTTAATATATTAAAATAGTTTTTAAATTTTATGTGTGTTATTTTTTTCAAATGGATAGTAAGTTGCTAGGACACGAATACTTCAATTATTTGCATTTAGGTACTTAATTAGCGGCTCTCTTTTGACTTAGGGAGATCTGTGAAAGTTACTGAGACAGGGCACTGTGAACTGACATTAGGAAATCTCTGCATAAATGAAAAAGTTTCTGCAGTATGTAGAATGAAGCCCTATTATGTTAAAATGGAAACATATTTGCATTTTTTAAAAGTATGGAACACTGTTAGAATGGGCACGGTGGCTCATGCCTATGATCCCAGCACTTCGGGAGGTCAAGGTAAGAGGATTGCTTGAGCCCATGGGTTCGAGACCAGTCTGGGAAACTTGGTGAGACCTCATCTCTACAATAAATAAAAAAAATTAGCTGGGTGTGGTGGTGCTTGCCTGTAGTTCCAGCTACTTGGAAGGCTGAGGCAGAAGGATAGCCAGAGCCTAACAGGTCTAGGCTGCGATGACCGTGAGCGTGCTACTGCACTCCAACCTGGGCAACAGAGTGAGACTCCAACTAAAAAAAAAAGTCTTTTCCAGAAGCCTTGGGGGTGGATGTATGAAAGTACAGTGGGCTTTTTGAATTGGGTTTGAGATAGAGCTGTCGTTTTTGATTATAAGAGGTGTTTGGATGTTCCTGGGTAGGGGGAAGGAAGCAAGGAGGGTGGGTGCTAGAGGTTTATACAAGGTGCCCACAAAATTGGGGAATGGAGTGCTTGAAATCATTTGCAGGAGTTGATTCTCATTCATTAAAAACAACTGTCAGTGCCAGGCTCGGTGGCTCAGCCTGTAATCCCGTGCCTTTGGGAGGCTGAGATGAGTGGATTGCCTGAGCCCGCATGTTCGAGACCCGCCTGGGCAGCGAGACCTCATCTCTGCAATAAATCAAAAAATCAGCCGGGCATGGTAGCGCATGCCTGTAATTCCGGCTACTCGGAAGGCTGAGGCGGAAGTATCACCGGAGCCCAGCGGGTCGAGGCTGCGGTGGCCGGGAGCGGCCTCTGCACTCCAGTCTGGGCAACAGAGCGAGACTCCAACTCAAAAAAAAACAACAAAAAAAAAACCAAAAAAAAAAAATAACTGTCAGCCAGGCTCAGTGGCTCAGCCTGTAATCCCGCGCCTTTGGGAGGCTGAGGTGAGTGGATTGCCTGAGCCCGCGGGTTCGAGACCCGCCTGGGCAGCGAGACCTCATCTCTATAATAAATCAAAAAGTCAGCCGGGCGTGGTAGCGCATGCCTGTAATTCCAGCTACTCGGAAGGCTGAGGCGGAAGGATCACTGGGGCCCAGCAGATCGAGGCTGCGGTGACCGGGAGCGGCTACTGCACTCCAGTCTGGGCGACAGAGTGAGACTCCAACTAAAAAACAAAAAAAAAACTGTCTACCATGGAATGTATGTCTTTATTTATACCCTATCTTATTCAAAAAAGGATTTAAAGCAGTAACATACTCAGCACTTTGGGAGGCTAAGGTGAGAGGGTTGCCTGAGCCCACAGGCTCAAGACCAGCCCGGGCAACTTGGTGAGACCTCACCTCTACAATAAATCTAAAAATTAACCAGGCATGGTGGCACATGCTTATAGCTCCAGCTACTGAATTCAGCTTTGTGAATTCAGTCATACACCAGGCCTGTCTCCCTGAGATTTCATCAGGTCATGTTGATGAAAGTTATGGGTGTTCAGAACCTCTTCAACCTTGCATCTGTAGACTGTTTTGATATCTACCCTGCAGTGGCTTTACTCAGATCTATTTAACAAACATTTGTTGTTAAGTGGGATTCAGGATGATTGAGGGATGTTGCCTCCCTGAGAAGATAATTTCATTGGATTGTTGAATGTGCAGTGATAGAGAGACTACGGAAGCACAGAGGAGAAGCTCCTGTCTATCTTGGGGAGACTGGGGAGAGGCTTCCTGGAGAAAGCAGTGCCTGAACTGAGTCTTGAAGTAGTTTGTTTAGTGGGAAAGGGCATTCCAAATAGAGCGAGGCACTAGCACACAGAAAACCCTGAATGAGTACAGCACATGTTGTGCTGGTGATGGGGAACCCCAGGAGATTCTATTACTGAGGAACAAACAGGAAGGTGTGGCCCGCTGGGAAAACAAAAGTGGGAGTGTTATAAAATCCTTTTGGTAAGCTGTCCTGTTGAGTTTGGATATCAGTCTGAGGACAAGAGGGCATGAATAATTAGATTTTCATTTTAGAAGGAGCACCCTGATTATGGTGTGGATGGATTGGAGAGAGAGGGGTGACCCATGGGAACCCTCTGATGTAGACCTGTTTCTTGTTCGTTTGTAAGAATCATAACATTCATACTTTATTACGAGATTGCAACAATCCCATCACATCTTCAGGCTCCGCTTCCTTTGGTGTTTTCCACCACATCTACCGTTACTTCCTCCACTGAAGTCTTGAACCCCTCAAAGTCATCCATGAGGGTTAGAATCAGCTTCTTCCAAACTCCTGTTAATGTTGATATTTCAACCTTCTCACATGAATCACCAGTACTCTTAATGGCAACTAGAATGATGAATCCTTTCCAGAAGGTTTTCAGATTACTTTTTTTTTTTTCATAGAGACAGGGTTCTTGCTGTGTCAGCCAGTTGTTTTCAAACTCTTGGCCTCAAGTGATCCTCCTGCCTTGGCTTCCCAAAGTGCTGGGACTACAGGCTTGAGCCTCTGTGCCCAGCCTGAAATGTACATATATTTTTTACATTAAATTACTAAAATGAGCCAGGCATGGTGGCTCATGCCTATAGTCTCAGCGCTTTGGGAGGCCGAGGTGAGAGGATTACCTGAGCTCTCACAGGTTCAAGACCAGCCTGGGCAACTTGGTGAGACCTTATCTCTACAAGGACTCAAAATATTAGCGGGGTGGGGTGGCGGGTGCCTATAGTTCCTACTACTTGGAAGGCTGAGGCAGAAGGACTATCTGAGCCCAGCAGGATGGGGCTGTGGTAGCCATGAACGTGCCACCGTACTCTAGCCTGGGCAACAGAGTGAGACTCCAAAAAAAAAAAAAATTACTGAAGTGTACATGATCACAACACACTGTAGCCCTGAACTCCTGTGCTCAGGCAGTCTTCCTGCCTCAGCCTCCTGAGTAACTGGGACTACAGACACTTGCCACCACACTTGGCTAATTTTTGTTTTTTTTTTTTTGAGCACTCTGTCACCCAGACTGGAGTGCAGTGGCGCTCCCGGCCACTGCAGCCTTGACCTGCTGGGCTCCGGCAAGCCTTCCGCCTCAGCCTTCCAGTAGCTGGAACTACAGGCACGCGCTATCACGCCCGGCTAGTTTTTTGATTTATTGTAGAGATGAGGTCTCGCCAAGTTGCCCAGGCGGGTCTCGAACCTGCAGGCTCAGGCGACCCACTCACCTCAGCCTCCCAAAGCGCGGGATTACAGGCTGAGCCGCTGAGCCTGGCTTTTTTTTTTTTTTTCTTTTTATAGAGACATGGTTTCACTATTTTTCCTAGGCTGGTTTCAAACTCCTGGGTGCAAGCAGTACTCCTTCCTCGGCCTCCCAAAGTGCTGGGATTATAGGCATAAACTACTGTGTCCAGCCTCTGAAATGTATTTTTTTTGAGTCTGAGTCTCACTCTGTCGCCCAGACTGGAATACAGTGGCATGCTTGCGGCCACCACAGCCTTGACCTGCTGGGCTCAGGCGATCCTTCCACCTCAGCATTCCTAGTAGCTGAAATCTAATTTTTTGATTTATCGTAAAGGTGAGGTCTCACCAAGTTGCCCAGGCTGGTCTTGAACCCCTGGACTCAGGCAATCCTCTTGCCTCGGCCTCCCAAAGTGCTGCAGTTACAGACATGAGCCACCAAGCCTGGCCATATTTCTTGAAAGGACTTGAAAATCTAAATTACTACTTGACCCATGGACTGCAGAATAGATGCTGTATTAACAGGCATGAAAGCAACATTAAAGGCTGAGGCGGAAGGATCGCCAGAGCCCAGCAGGTCGAGGTTGTGGTGGCCAGGAGCG
>NW_007249784.1:90553-99771 GCF_000164805.1 Carlito syrichta
CAGGCGGGTCTCGAACCCGCGGGCTCAGGCAATCCACTCACCTCAGCCTCCCAAAGGCGCGGGATTACAGGCTGAGCCACCGAGCCCGACTAGCAGTAATATTTTTAAAGAAATCTTTTTTTTCTTAGTAGCATGTCTTAACTGTGGGTTTTTTTTTTTCTTTTTTCTCTTTTTTTTTCTGACACAGGGTTTCACTCTGCTCTGACTGGAGTGCAGTGGCACCATCACAGCTCACAGCAGCTTTGACTTACTGGGATCAGGCAATCCCCTTGCTATAGCTTCCTGAGTACCTGAAACTTTAGAGGCCACACCACCATGCCTGGCTAATTTTTTGTAGAGACAGAGTATCACTTTGCTGCCCAGGCTAATCTCAGATTCCTGATCTCAAGTGAGCCTCATACTGTAAATAGGTGTGCAGTCACAGGCTTTGTTGTTTAATTGATAGAACACAGGCAGAGTAGATTTGGCATAATTCTTGAGGGCCCTAGAATTGTTGAAATAGCAAGTGAGCATTGGCTTCAACTCAAAGTCACCCAATGTATTAGCCCCTAACAAGAGAGTTAGCCTGTCCTTTGAAACTTTGAAGCCAGGCATTGACTTCTCTCTAGCTATGAAAGTCCTAGATGGCATCTTCCACCCGTGGAAAGCTATTTTGTCTACAGTGAAAGTCTGCTGTTTAGTGTAGCCGCCATTGTCAATTATCTTAGCAAGATCTTTTGGATAACTTGGTGCAGCTTCTACATCAGCACTCGCTGCTTCACCTTGCACTTTTATGTTATGGAGATGACTTTTTTCCTTAAACCTTATGAATGCTAGCTCTACTGGCTTTAAACTTTTCTGTAACTTTCCCACCTCAGTTGCCTTAAAGAGAGTTAGGGCCTTCCTCTGGATTAGGCTTTGGCTTAAGGGAATGTTGTGGCTGGTTTGGGCTTCTCTCTGAACCACTAAAACTTTCTCCATGTTACAATAAGGCTGTTTTGCTTTCTTATTCATACGTTCACTCAAGTAGTACTTTAATTTCCTTCAATGACTTTTCATTTACAATTTGACTGTTTGGCACAAGAGGCCTAGCTTTTGGACTATCTCTGCTTTTGACATGCCTTCCTCACTAAGCTTAATCATTTCTGGATTTTCTTTTTTTACTTTAATATTTTTCTTTTAGTCAAAATGTCAACCTTAAATAATGGCATTTCTAGCTTTTGATTTAAAGTGAAAAGTATGTAACACTTCCTTTCACTTGAGCACTTGGAGACCATTGTAGGGTTATTAGTTGGCCTAATTTCAGTATCACACTGTTTCAGTAAATAAGGAGGCTTGAGGATGAAAAAGATAGGGGAGCAGCAGGTCAATGGAGCGGTGCGAACATGCAACATTTATTGATTGTTTGCTGCCTTATATTGGCATGGTTTGTTGCACTCCAAAACAATTGCCATGATAACATAAAAAAATGACTGATCACCGTAACATACAATAATAATAACAGAAAGGTATGAAATATTGTGAGAATTATCAAAATGTGACGCATACACGAAGTGAGCACATGCTGTTGGAAATTGCACCAATAGACTTGCTCAATGCAGGGTTGCCACATACCTTTTCTTTGTAAGGGAAAAAAAGTATCTGCAGAGGGCAATAAAACAAGTTATTTCTATACAGTAAAAATCATAGGACACCATATAGGGCACAATGACAAGGGTGGATGAGCTAAGACCCTGGAGAATAGTAGTGTTTTGTTTTGTTTTGTTTTTGTTTTTGAGTTGGAGTCTCACTCCGTTGCCCAGGCTGAAGTGCAGTGGAATGCTCACGGCCACCGCTGTCTTGACCTGCTGGGCTCAGATGATCCTTCTGCCTCAGCCTTCCAAGTAGCTGAATAGTAGTGTTTAGAAGCAGACTAAGGCAGAAGAGCCTAGGAAGGTGATGAAGAGGCAATACCCACCAGAGAGGTAGGAATGGAGTGGTGGTGTGGAAGCAGAGGGAGAACTTCAAGGAAGTGGCCCATTTGGGTGGTAGATTGGATTTGGCAGAATGGAGCTCACTGGCTTAGCTGGAGTCATTTCAGGGATGTGATGGTAGTGGAAAGAGATGTGATACTTAGAAAGATAACTGTGTATAAGCACTTGTAATCACTGCAGTTTTCTGATGTAGTAGAAAGAATGCACAGGTGAAACCAGCAGTCCTGGGTTCAAATCCTGGTTCCACTACTTTCTAGTTGCATGATCTTGGGCCTTTCAAGTTTTGTAATCTGCAAATTGGAGACAGTGTTGGTTATTTTGTAAGTTAGTTGTGAAGGTGAGTGATTCAGCTATCACTGTGCTCAGCCCCAAGAAAGATGTATTCTAGAGTATAATTATTTCTGCCTCAGCATGGTAGAATTGTGGGAGCACGTGTTTGGGACCAGACTGAGAGGATCAGATTTGACTTCTGCTGGTTTTTTGAGATTAGGGCATTAGGTAAGTCACTTCCTGCAGCATCAGATTTCTCATGTCTTCATGCCTTCATTTCTTTTTTTTTTGAGTTGGAGTCTCACTCTGTCACCCAGACTGGAGTGCAGTGGCCACTCCCAGCCACTGCAGCCTCGACCTGTTGGGCTCCGGAAATCCCATGCCTTCATTTCTAGGAGGTTAGCAGCTAGGATTACAGAAACAAGTTTGGTGCCTGGCTTGAAGTTGACAATCAAATAGAAGCTTTTATTAAATTCTTCTAAGTTCTCCCCTCTGGAAGTTTAGTGGACCAAAGCCTATCTAATTAAAGTTTTCCTTGTATGAAAGGATGCTAAAAGTTACCTCGACCAACCCTATCCTAGGGCAGAAATCTCTTTTTTTTTTAATTGGAGACTCACTTTGTCACCCAGGCTGGAGTGAAGTGGCACGATGACAGCTTACCACAGCCTCGACCTCCTTGGCTCAGGTGATCTTTCTGTCTCAGCCTCCCAAGTAGCTGTGACTAAAGGCGCACACTGCCATGCCCAGCAGATTTTTTTAAAAAATTTTTTGTAGAGACAGGGTCTCACCATGTTGCCAGGGCTGGTCTCAAACTCCTTGGTACAAGCAGTCCTCTCGCCTCAGCCTCCCAAGTACTAGGATTACAGATATGAGCCACCATACTTGGCCCAAAAATCTCTTTTCCACCTACTTCTGAGTTCTTCTGTTTTCTACTTTGATTCACCAAAGTGGCCCCATTGAGTCATTGAGTCCCAGATCCACCTTTTGTGGGATTCCAGCCATTCACTTATGCTCCAAATCATTTCCACCAACATGTCCTTCTACCATCTGGTTCTCCTGTCTTTTCAGTTTTTTCTTTTTTTTGAGTTAGAGTCTCACTCTGTCGCCCAGACTGGAGGGTAGTGGCATGCTCCCGGCCACCGTTGACCTGCTGGGCTCCGGCGATCCTTTCACCTCAGCCTTCCAAGTAGCTGGAATTACAGGCGCACGCTACCATGCTCTGCTGATTTTTGATCTTTTGTAGAGATGAGGTCTCGCCAAGTTGCCCGTGCGGGTCTTGAACCCGCGGGCTCAGGCAATCTACTCCCCTTGGCCACCTAAAGCGCTGGGATTACAGGCTGAGCTACCAAGCCTGGCCTTTTCAGTGTTTTCATAAAATCTCCATCTGGACATGAAAGGGTTCAGTTAGTTCAAGAAGGAGGAGGTGACAAAGATGGGGGTAAAGAGGCAAGACTACATCTCTGAGTGCCTTGTTCCTCATCCGGAACTGAGAGTTGGCAGGGCATGTCTTGGCGAGAGTGCAGGTACTGAGAGGTTCCTGCCAGGGTCTCAGATTCAAGAGCTAGATTTCAACTTGAGGGAAAAAAATAAGGCATTGCTGTTGGGGTTTTTTTTCCCCTTGAAATAACTTTATTTCTTTTTGTGGTTGAATCTTATTTATGTCAATGACCTAGAATTCAACCCAAAAGTATCTCTGGGGTTCAAGTCCTAATGGTAGACAGTTTGTTTGGAGACCAGGAATCACAGTCTGGTATTAGTGCTCTCTTTGTCTCAGTGACTAGAATTAAGCTTTTGACTTGTGATACTCAGCTTTGGCCTTTCCAGAAGTATATATACACCAATCCCCCATTCCCCTCACCCCAGATTAAACTTGGTTAGTTCTTCTTAAATAGTTTGAGGTTTTCTTAGGGCTTTACACAGAGTGCTCTAATAACAAGCTAGAAACTAGGAACCCTATTTGGTTGTCCTTTCTTTCTTATCTACAGAAGCGAATGTCTGTGACGGAGGGTGGTATCAAATATCCAGAGACGACTGAGGGAGGCCGCCCCAAGCTTGGGGGGCTGATGGATCCAAGACAGGGGGTGATTGAGCGGACTGGCCGCTGCCAAACATGTGCAGGTAAGTGCTGGGGGCTGAATGAGATCCCCAAGGGAAGAGGCTTGGGTCCTAAAGAAAACCAGGACTGAGGGTGGACATCTGGAGGCCTGTGAGATAAGTGGGAGCTAGGAGGAAAGCATCAGGTGTGTTTCTCACAGGAAACATGACAGAATGTCCTGGCCACTTTGGCCACATTGAGCTGGCCAAGCCTGTGTTTCACGTGGGCTTCCTGGTGAAGACAATGAAAGTTTTGCGTTGTGTCTGCTTCTTCTGCTCCAAACTGCTTGTGGACTCTGTGAGTGGGGGACGGGTCCTGGCCTGGGAGGTGGGGTTGACTGGCTGGGGTGGGGGGGCAACCCAACTGACTCTGCTCTGCTTTTTCCCCAGAACAATCCAAAGATCAAGGACATTCTGGCTAAGTCCAAGGGGCAGCCCAAGAAACGGCTCACACATGTCTACGACCTTTGCAAGGGCAAAAACATCTGCGAGGGTGGGGAGGAGATGGACAACAAGTTCGGTGTGGAGCAGCCTGAGGGTGATGAGGATCTGACCAAAGAAAAGGTGACTGGGGCTGTGAGAGACTGTTGGGAAGGAGGGATCAGGAGGTGACCATAGAGGGAGGGACAAGAGAAGGCTGCACGCCTGGAGGGAGGAACAAGAGAAGGCTGCAGACGAAAGAGGAACCAGAAGGTCGTGGAGCAATGGGAGGACCTGCCCTGGTATGGAGGGAAATGGCTCAGTGTCTGGGCTCTGATGGCTCCTCTCTCTCCTCGGAAGGGCCATGGTGGCTGTGGACGGTACCAGCCTAGGATCCGGCGCTCTGGTCTGGAACTGTACGCAGAGTGGAAGCATGTTAACGAGGACTCTCAAGAGAAGAAGATCCTACTGAGTCCAGAGCGAGTACATGAGATCTTCAAACGCATCTCAGATGAGGAGTGTTTTGTGCTGGGCATGGAGCCCCGCTATGCCCGTCCCGAGTGGATGATTGTCACAGTGCTGCCTGTGCCCCCACTCTCCGTGCGGCCTGCTGTTGTGATGCAGGGCTCTGCCCGCAACCAGGTCAGTGTCTCCAAGATTCTGCCTTTCAGCTGGAGGGCCAAGTGTCTGACGGGATGAAGCCCTTGCAGGTGGGGCTGGGTTGGGCAGACAGAGATATGTTTGGAAATACCTGCCATTTACTAGCTGTATGACCTTTAATGAGATGCTTCATATGGTTAAAGTTCACAAAGGTGTTTCTCTATCTATACACGAGAGTGAGCAGCCCTGCCTCCCAGGGTGGCATGAGGATGGGAGCTGCACTGTGTGCCTGGGACTTGCCTGCCAGGCGCTCTCAGTGGTGGCTGGGCTGTTGATAATGCCAACTTCCTACCTCAGGATGACCTGACTCACAAACTGGCTGACATTGTGAAGATCAACAATCAGCTGCGGCGCAATGAGCAGAATGGTGCAGCGGCCCATGTCATTGCAGAGGATGTGAAGCTCCTTCAGTTCCATGTGGCCACAATGGTGGACAATGAACTGCCTGGCTTGCCCCGTGTGAGTCAGCATCCTCCCCACTCCCTGTGGATTGGAGTCAGGGTTGGGGGCTAGCACTAGGCATTGGAGCTCTGGAGAAAGGCCCAGTGTTGACTGACTGGTTGACCCTACCCTTTTTTCTCATAGGCCATGCAGAAGTCTGGGCGTCCCCTCAAGTCCCTGAAGCAGCGATTGAAGGGCAAGGAAGGCCGGGTGCGAGGGAACCTGATGGGCAAACGAGTGGACTTCTCGGCTCGCACTGTCATTACCCCCGACCCTAACCTCTCCATTGACCAGGTTGGCGTGCCCCGCTCCATTGCTGCCAACATGACCTTTGCGGAGATTGTCACCCCCTTCAACATTGACAGGTGTGCCTCGGTTTGAAAGCCTTACCTAGAGTGGCCAGGGATGAGGCCTCAGTAGTGAGACTTCGAGAAGGGTGTGCTCTTTCCACCTGGGGGAGTGGGCTTGGAACGAGGTGGGGCTGCTTAGAAGTTAAGAAGTTTGACTTCTATTTGGGCCTTCAGGGTGAGGGTAGTAGCAGGGGCTTTTTGGGAAAGATTTGTTTATTGCACCTTTTCCTTCCTAGACTTCAGGAACTAGTGCGCAGGGGGAACAGCCAGTACCCTGGAGCCAAATACATCATCCGAGACAATGGCGATCGCATTGACTTGCGTTTCCATCCCAAGCCCAGTGACCTTCACCTGCAGACTGGCTATAAGGCACGTAATGGGCCAGGGTGTCTCCCAGCCACCTGAGCAGGAAGCTTTCTGAAATTGGGCAGGCTAGGGTGGGCTGTCCAAGGCTGTCCTGTTTATTAGGATCTAGACTTGACTGTTTCTTTATTATTATTATTATTATTATTTTTTGGGTTGGAGTCTCACTCTGTCGCCCAGACTGGAGTGCAGTGGCCGCTCCTGGCCACTGCAGCCTCGACCTGCTGGGCTCCGACGATCCTTCCGCCTCAGCCTTCCAAGTAGCTGGAATTACAGGCATGTGCTACCATGCCCGGCTGATTTTTTTGATTTATTATAGAGATGAGGTCTCACTGCCCAGGCGGGTCTCGAACCCGCGGGCTCAGGCAATCCACTCACCTCAGCCTCCCAAAGGCGTGGGATTACAGGCTGAGCCACCGAGCCCGGCTGACTGTTTCTTTTAAAGGCTACTGTGTCCCAGATGTGCTAGGAACTGCTAGCCATTGCGAATCAGAATAGGGATTACATAAACCCAGGAGCAGCATGCATATGGCAGGGAAGAGTGGCCCATGGAGGAATGGCACAGAAGGCTTCATGTTCACTCTCTCTTGGCTTTCTCTCCAGATTGAGTTCCTTGAGATTGGTAGATACTACATTTTATTCATCCCTAATAACCTGAGGTCTGGCCCAGGGCTTGTCCCAAAGGGAGTATTTAATAAGTGTTTCAAGTGAATTAATACCATGTTGTTATTTCTTTCAGTCTACAAAGGAATTTAGGTTCAATATCATTTCATTCTTAGCATATCTGCTTCACTGAGACCTTTTTGTTGTCTCACCTCCCCAGGTGGAACGGCACATGTGTGACGGGGACATTGTAATCTTCAACCGGCAGCCAACTCTGCACAAAATGTCCATGATGGGGCATCGGGTCCGCATCCTCCCCTGGTCTACTTTTCGCTTGAATCTTAGGTTAGTCCCTAGCTGAGGGAAGCAGGCTGAGGTTGGAGTGTTGGAGGTAGGCTGGGCAGCTCCTCAAAGTTTTGCAGCAGCATCTTTCTGATTCTGATTTCTCTATTTCACTTTAGTGTGACAACTCCGTACAATGCCGACTTTGATGGGGATGAGATGAACTTGCATCTGCCACAGTCTCTGGAGACCCGGGCTGAGATCCAGGAACTGGCCATGGTGCCTCGCATGATTGTTACCCCCCAGAGCAATCGACCTGTCATGGGCATCGTACAGGACACACTCACAGCAGTGCGCAAATTCACTAAAAGAGACGTCTTCTTGGAGCGGGTGTGTGGTCCAAATGGAAACCTGGCTTGGGTGGGCAGAGGGACTTGAATGTGGCAGGTTTATGGTGGCCAGGGAGGATGAACTGTGTTTTTTTTTCCATAACTTGTTCTACAGTGATCTGTATATAAGACCGCCTTTTTTGATGAGGTGAAAGGATAGGTGGTTAGGAAAAATTGGAGGCCAAAAAAGGTTTATGGCTTTAGCTCACCATTTAATTCTTTAAATTTTGTATAATTCCAGGTATTGTATATAATGTAAATGCCTTTACAGGGAAAAATACATAGGACCGAGTTAAAATGTTTTCTGTTTCTTTATTTTTACTTTCATTTATTTTCTAATTATTAACAATAAATTTATATTTGTCAGGAAAGGGCAAAAACAAAAGTTTCACTATTAAAATGAATTTTTTGATTACAAGTTTAGGAGGCACTTTTGCTGACATCTCTTTGCCTCCACAATCTGGCTTTTCTCCTTGCACAAGGAAGGCTCCTTGACATTCCGTTGACATTCCTGACATGTAAGACCTACAATCTGACTTCTCATCTTTCTTACTCTTACAGGGTGAAGTGATGAACCTCCTAATGTTCCTGTCCACATGGGATGGGAAAGTCCCGCAGCCGGCCATCCTAAAGCCCCGGCCCTTGTGGACAGGCAAGCAGATCTTCTCCCTCATCATACCTGGCCACATCAATTGTATCCGTACCCACAGCACCCACCCTGATGATGAGGACAGTGGCCCTTACAAGCACATATCTCCTGGGGACACCAAGGTAGGGCCTGGCTTCTTGGTGTATGTGGGGATAAGATTTGAACATGGGAGCCAGGACCAGAGATCTTGAATGGTGCGTTGTCCCTAGGTGGTGGTAGAGAATGGTGAGCTGATCATGGGCATCCTATGCAAGAAATCTTTGGGTACATCAGCTGGCTCCTTGGTTCACATCTCCTACCTAGAAATGGGTCATGACATCACCCGCCTCTTCTACTCCAACATTCAGACTGTCATTAACAATTGGCTCCTCATTGAGGGTAAGTATGGAGACTCTGTGAAACCCTTTCTGAATCTCCTCCCACTTAACGTTCTTCCATTCCTTTCTTTCCTGCTTGGATTTAGTGTCTCTACATCTACTGTCTTGGCTATGACTTCATCTCATTTATTTATTTATTTATTTTTATTGTTTTATTTTATTTTTATTTTTTTGAGTTGGAGTCTCACTCTGTTGCCAAGACCGGAGTGCAGTGGCACGTTCCTGGCCACGGGCTCCCGGCCACCACAGCCTCGACCTGCTGGGCTCCGGAGATCCTTCCGCCTCAGCCTTCCGAGTAGCTGGAACTACAGGCACGCGCTACCACGCCTGGCTAATTTTTTGATTTATTGTAGAGATAAGGTCTGCTG
>NW_007249784.1:99791-107651 GCF_000164805.1 Carlito syrichta
GCCCATGCAGGTCTCGAACCCGCAGGCTCTGGCAATCCGCTCATCTCAGCCTCCCAAAGTGCGGGATTACAGGCTGAGCCACCGAGCCTGGCTCTTTTTTAATTTTTATTCTTTATTTTAAAAGTTTTTTTTGGCCGGGCTTGGTGGCTCAGCCTGCAATCTCAGCACTTTGAGAGGCCGAGGTGAGTGGATTGCCTGAGCTTGTGGGTTCGAGACTCATCTGGGCAACTTGGCAAGACCTCATCTCTACAATAAATCAAAAATGAGCCGGGCGTGGTAGTGCACACCTGTAGTTCCATCTACTCGGAAGGCTGGGCAGAAGGATCGCCGGAGCCCAGTGGGTAGAGGCTGCGGTGGCCGAGAGCGGCCACTGCACTCCAGTCTGGGCGACGGAGTAAAACTCCAACTCAAAAAAAAAAAAAAATAAAGTCAAAAAATTAGCCGGGCGAGGTAGCGCACGCCTGTAGTTGCAGCTACTTGGAAGGCTGAAGCGGAAGGATCACTGCAGCCCAGCAAGTCGAGGCTGCGGTGGCCAGGAGTGTGCCACTGCATTCCAGTCTGGGTGACAGAGTGAGACTCCAACTCAAAAAAAAAAAGTTTTTTTTAACCCACATTCTCATGTGCTTTGCCGTCCCATGTTTCTTAGGAGTCCAAAGAGGGTGTTGCTGATGCTTTTCCTTAACTCTAGGTCATACCATTGGCATTGGGGACTCCATCGCTGATTCTAAGACTTACCAGGACATTCAGAACACTATTAAGAAGGCCAAACAGGATGTAATAGAGGTGAGAGGGAAGGCTGGCAGAGACTGAATATGGGGCTCTCAGGGATTTTGAACTTAACATCACCAAGAGTAAAGTGGGTGTGAGGTTTGAGGGAAAGGGAGTAGAGTAGGGATTGATATCTCACTGAGAACTCTTGCCTGTAGGTCATTGAGAAGGCTCATAACAACGAACTGGAGCCCACCCCAGGGAACACTCTGCGGCAGACATTTGAGAATCAGGTGAACCGCATTCTCAATGATGCTCGAGACAAGACTGGTTCCTCTGCTCAGAAATCCCTGTCTGAATACAACAACTTCAAGTCTATGGTTGTGTCTGGAGCTAAAGGTTCCAAGATCAACATTTCCCAGGTGAGGAGCCTTGTCTTTCTAGATATGGGGCCATATTGAAGTTTGGGAGGTGGAAGGAAGGTGTATGTATGTGTTGGGGTGGGAAATTAGGGGAAGTCTTGGGAATTCTTATACTTAAGGCAAAGGAATTATACACCCCACCTTTTCTGTTTCCCAGGTCATTGCTGTTGTCGGGCAGCAGAATGTGGAGGGCAAGCGAATTCCATTTGGATTCAAGCACCGGACTCTGCCTCACTTCATCAAAGATGACTATGGGCCTGAGAGCCGTGGCTTTGTGGAAAACTCCTACCTGGCTGGCCTCACACCCACCGAGTTCTTCTTCCATGCCATGGGGGGTCGTGAGGGGCTTATCGACACAGCTGTCAAGACTGCTGAAACTGGTAGGACTTCTTTAGGGGCTCTCTCTCTCATGGACTGAAACCAAGGAATGCTGCAGGCTGTGAAACCTGTGAGAGGTGGGGAATGGAGATTCTCAGACTAAAGGCTTCTGTTCCCAGAGATGTAATTTTGTCCTCTGTGGGAAGAATAGGGAATAGAGAATTAAGCAGATGCCCTTGCTCTGATTGCTATACAGCATTCCAGGATGCAGGGATAGAGCCTCAGGAACTCTGCCTCTGACCTATCGCATGGGGAGTGGTTCCTAGAGGACTCTGTTGGGCTCTTCCTCCATCTAGTGCTGGACATGGTTTTCTTTAAAAGGCCTCAGGGACGAGGAGGCTACTAGCTGGCTTTTCTGGAAATCAGTCGGGTTAAGACCTCAGACTGGGCCTTTGGGCTTTATCATCTTCTTCTTGACTTGGGTGCTACAATTACTTACCTCCCCCCAGGATACATTCAGCGGCGGCTGATCAAGTCCATGGAATCAGTGATGGTGAAGTACGATGCGACTGTGCGGAACTCTATCAACCAGGTGGTGCAGCTGCGCTACGGCGAGGATGGCCTGGCAGGCGAGAGCGTTGAGTTCCAGAACCTGGCTACGCTTAAGCCTTCCAACAAGGCTTTTGAGAAGAAGTGAGGAGGCGGGCAGGCAGGGGGAGGCTCAGGGCTTGAGTTGTAGGATTCCCATCCCCACCCCAGAGAGATGGTCTGGAATGTGTCTTGCAGTGGACCTTACCTTTAAGTGCCCTTTCCCCACCCACCTGAAATAGCCATGAGATATGGGAAAGTGAGTGAATGGAGGCAGATTTGAGATTGGTCCCTGGGCATGGTTCAAAGAAAATGTAGAGGGCGGGCACATACTCAGGTCCCAATGGCAGTCGTTAGGCCTAGATCTTGTATTTCCCTGCTCAGGATCTTTGTCTCCAAAGTGTACCTGATGGGCTATGTACCTTGGGAGCTTCACAGTTCTCCTTGTGGGGATCAGACCCCAGAGCCCACCTTCCACTGACCCTACCCTTTGCCACCTATAGGTTCCGCTTTGATTATACCAATGAGAGGGCCCTGCGGCGCACTCTGCAGGAGGATCTGGTGAAGGATGTGCTAAGCAATGCACACATACAGAACGAGTTGGAGCGGGAGTTTGAGCGCATGCGTGAGGATCGCGAAGTGCTCAGGGTCATCTTCCCCACTGGCGACAGCAAGGTGCGTGTGGTTAGGGGAGTGCTATGCTGAAGAAGTGCTCCCCTGCGTGGCTTTCCCCAGATTCACAGGCCTCCTTCCATTCTCTTGTCCCTCAGGTTGTCCTTCCCTGTAACCTGCTGCGCATGATCTGGAATGCTCAGAAAATTTTCCACATCAACCCTCGCCTTCCCTCTGATCTGCACCCCATCAAAGTAGTAGAGGGTGAGTACCTGCTTTGGGGTCTCCAGGCCAGGTTGGAGGATAGGAGTCTGCTGGCCCCTGGTCTGACCATCTCTGGAACTTCATTTGGCCACCAGGAGTGAAGGAATTGAGCAAGAAGCTGGTGATTGTGAATGGGGATGACCCACTAAGCCGGCAGGCCCAGGAAAATGCCACATTGCTCTTCAACATCCACTTGCGATCCACACTGTGTTCACGCCGCATGGCAGAAGAGTTTCGGCTCAGTGGAGAGGCCTTTGACTGGCTGCTTGGGGAGATAGAGTCCAAGTTTAACCAAGCCATTGTGAGTGTTGTGTTCCCAACCAGCCTCGTTTTTTTCCTTTTACCTACTGACATTTCTGGATTCTAAGAACAGCTTACGTCTTGCCACAATTACCTAATGATAACTCTCATTCACTGAGAAACTGCTGTGTACCAAGTCTTGTGTTTGGCATGTTTATGCCTTCACACTAGCAGTCTTAAAACAGTCCTAGTTGGCCGGGAGTGGTCATTCAGGAAACAAGTGACATGACAGATATGACATAGGATAATTGTTCTTTATTTTCCTAAAATCTCTACTGTGTGCAGAACCTAATTTAGATAGAGGTGGGAAATTGGAGAGAGTAAGTAGAAAAGAAACTTACAGATACTGGAATACTTAATGTCTTCAAGGATTTTACAGAATAATGGAAGGAAAAAAAGCATTATAATTATAGGTGTGCCTTTGAATCTGTTTACTGTAAGTCAGGTTTTATAAATTAAGAAGTTTAAAATGTATTAGGGAGCACTACAGAGCAGCATTGAAAGAAGTTAAAGAAGACTTGAATAAATGGAAAGACATCCTGTGTTTTTTGTTTGTTTTTATTTTTTTGAGTTGGAGTCTCATTCTGTTGCCCAGACTGGAGTGCAGTGGCCGTTCCCGGCCACCGCAGCCTCGACCTGCTGGGCTCTGGTGATCCTTCCGCCTCAGCCTTCCAAGTAGCTGGAATTACAGGTGTGTGCTACCACGCCCGGCTAATTTTTTGATGTATTGTAGAGATGAGGTCTCACCAAGTTGCCCAGGCAGGTCTCGAACCCGCGGGCTCAGGCAATCCACTCACCTCTGCCTCCCAAGGCGCGGGATTACAGACTGAGCCACCGAGCCAGCTTACATCCTGTGTTTTAAGAATTGAAAAATTTAAGTGCTGGCTGGGTGTGGTATCTCAAGTCTGTAATCCCAGCGCTTTGGGAAACCGAGGTGAGAGGGTTGACTGAGCTCTGGGGTTCGAGACCAGCTTGAGCAACTTGGTAAGACCTTGTCTCTACAATAAATCAAAAAAGTAGCCAGCCATGGTAGCAGGTACCTGTTGTTCCAGCTACTTGGAGGGCTGAGGCAGAAGGATCACCTGAGCCCAGGAAGTCAAGGGTGCAGTGGCTGTGAGTGTACCACTGTACTTCATCCTGGGCAACACATCCTGGCTATATATTACTCTATGTATTTAACAGGCTATATTGTGTTAGTTGAGTACCTATGTTAACATTGTTGGACTTAAAACAAAATGGGGCTGGGCACAGTGGCTCACATCTATAATCTCAGCACTTTGGGAGAGGATTGCCTGAGCCCATGGGTTTGAGACTAACCTGGGCAATTTGGCGACCTCATCTCTACAATAAATAAAAAAATTAGCCAGGAGTGGTGGCCCGTGCCTATAGCTCCAGCAGGTCAAGGCTGCAGTGGTTGTGAGCATGCCACTGCACTCCAGCCTGGGTGACAGAGTGAGACTCTGACTCAAAAAAAAAACCAAAAACTAAAACTAGGGCTGGACATGCTGACTCATGCCTATAATCCCAGCACTTTGGGAGACCAGGGTGAGGATTGCCTGCTCACTGGTTCAAGACCAATCTGGGCAACTTGGCTAGACCTCGTCTCTACAATAAATCAAAAAAATTAGCCAGGCGTGGTAGCACGCACCTGTAGTTCCGGCTACTTGGAAGGCTGAGGCGGAAAGATCATCTGAGCCCAGCAGGTCGAGGCTGCAGTGGCTGTGAGCATGCCACTGCACTCCAGCCTGGGGTACAGAGTGAGACTTCACCTAAAAAAAAAAAAAAAAAAAAAAAAAAGATTATAGTCCCAGCCCTGACTACATCCCACTCATTCACCAGAGGAGAGGAACTGGCTTTGTCTGATACTAACTTTTCCTTAGGCCCATCCTGGGGAAATGGTGGGAGCTCTGGCTGCACAGTCCCTTGGAGAACCTGCCACCCAGATGACCTTGAACACCTTCCACTATGCTGGTGTGTCTGCCAAGAACGTGACACTGGGTGTGCCCCGTCTTAAGGAGCTCATCAACATTTCCAAGAAGCCTAAGACACCCTCCCTCACTGTGTTCCTGTTGGGCCAGTCTGCTCGAGATGCTGAGAGAGCCAAGGTAGGGGTTGGGGGTGATGGGCTTCCTATTGGGAAGAAAAGATCAACTTTTAAGTAAAGGGTTTTGAAGTCTCTTGATAGGAGAATTTGAAGAGGCCTTTGGATCTACCCAGTTGCCTGTGTCATGAATTCCTGTCTATTCCCAGGACATTCTGTGCCGTCTGGAGCATACAACATTGAGAAAGGTGACTGCCAACACAGCCATCTACTATGACCCCAACCCCCAGAGCACGGTGGTGGCAGAGGATCAGGAGTGGGTGAACGTTTACTATGAGATGCCTGACTTTGATGTGGCTCGAATCTCCCCCTGGCTGTTGCGGGTGGAGCTAGATCGGAAGCACATGACTGACCGGAAGCTGACTATGGAGCAGATTGCTGAAAAGATCAATGCTGGTAAGGCTAGGAGGGCAGGCCGGGCTCAGGAGCCCCACCTGGGCTCCTACCTCTGTCTTGTTCACTGCACTTGAGCCCCAAATGAGCCACCTACCTTCACTATCCGTGTACCAGTTCTGCTCCTCCAAGGCATCTCTTCTCCAGGGTCACTGTTCCCTGGTCTTCAGATTCTCCCTGTCACCTCTGCGTTCCCTTTCCATTGTTAGTGTTCTCCCCTCTTTCTAGAGGGATTCTATGAAAAGGAAGGTTCTGTGGGAAGGAAGGGGCCAAAAGAGCCCCACTAGAGGAGGGCTGCAAATGGACAGTGACCAAGAAGTAAGTCCTGTGAGACACGGACCTTCTCATGGCTCATTCTTGTGCCCACTAGGTTTTGGTGATGACCTGAACTGCATCTTTAATGATGATAATGCAGAGAAGCTGGTGCTCCGTATTCGCATCATGAACAGTGATGAAAACAAGATGCAAGAGGTAAATGGGGCTCAGGAAGAAATAGATGAATCAGATATAGAAAACCATTCAGTCTTGTTAGTGACCAAAGAAATTGAGATACAAGCAGCATTAGGTGACTAGTTGTACCCACCTAATTTATGAACAGGGGCTGGTGGTTAGCAGTGATTTTCAAAATTTTCAGCAGCGGAAGGTTTTGAAATCTGAAGCAATAGCCAAGTAGGTAATACAGGTGGTGTTGGATTGGGAGTGAGTCCCCATAGCCCTGTCACTTGGCTTTCTCTGCCACTGAGACTCCTGCAGCTTGTTTTTTCTTAGGCAATACACTTCAGCTATGAAGGCAGGCGCCAGTGTTGGGGGCAGGTTGGACAGTAGGAATTGCTGTGTCCTAGGGAAAGTTATGTGACAGCAGGTGTAACAAGACCCATGAAAATGAATAACCAACGATTTCACTCCTGGGCATGGCTCCTAAGAAATTGTTTGGCACATGTGGGTGCCTGGTGCTTTAGGAAGAACTCACTAACTACTGAGCTGTCAGAGGACAGTTAAGAAAAGTTTGAGCTGAGCTCAGTGGCTCAGCCTGTAATCCCATGCCTTTGGGAGGCTGAGATGAGTGGATTGCCTGAGCCCACGGGTTCGAGACCCACCTGGGCAGGCGAGACCTCATCTCTACAATAAAATCAAAAAATTAGCCAGGCGTGGTAGTGCACGCCTGTAATTCCAGCTACTCGAAAGGCTGAGGCAGAAGGATCGCCGGAGCCCAGCAGGTCGAGGCTGCGGTGGCCGGGAGCGGCCACTGCACTCCAGTCTGGGCAACAGTGAGACTCCAACTCAAAAAAAAAAAAAGTTTGATATATCTTGATGGAATACAGTATGCATCCATTAAGAGAAATTACTGTCATGACAGTAGCAGTCTGGGCAATCACTCCATTAAGCATTAAGTGCCAGAGCAGGGAGTGCTGTGTGCCTGGGAGCAGCCACTGGAGGACATGACGTGTGGGGCTTGGCTGCTAGATAGGACTGCAAGAAAGGAAATTATGGTAGGGTGGCAGGATTGGGTGCTTGTTTTTAGGCTTCTTTTAATATTGTAAAATCATGGTAAAAAGTAGTCTCATTGGTACTGAATGGGGCAGATTCTGGTGACTGATTCTTTCGGTCCTTGAGGAGGCTATAGTTTGGGATCAGAGCCAGGAAACAGCCCAGAGGATTCTCAGAGTGCCAACTTGTTCTCCTTGCAGGAGGAAGAGGTGGTGGACAAGATGGATGATGATGTTTTTCTGCGCTGCATCGAGTCCAACATGCTGACAGATATGACCCTACAGGGCATTGAGCAGATCAGCAAGGTCAGCTATTCCCTCCCCCATAGCCCTCCCTCCCTACTTTTCTCCCCAGCCTCCCAACCCCAACCAGTGCCTTCTCTGTTCCCCTCCAGGTGTACATGCACTTGCCACAGACAGACAACAAGAAGAAGATCATCATCACAGAGGATGGGGAGTTCAAGGCCCTGCAGGAGTGGATCCTGGAGACGGATGGTGTGAGCTTGATGCGAGTCCTGAGTGAGAAGGACGTGGATCCTGTGCGTACCACATCCAATGACATCGTGGAGATTTTCACGGTGAGCCCTCTGAGCATGCTGCCCAGCAGCCTTTCTTGGGTTTCTGGCTCTCGGGCCCTTTGTTCTTTTTTTTTTTTTTTTGGAGTTGG
>NW_007249784.1:107842-118114 GCF_000164805.1 Carlito syrichta
GAACCCGCGGGCTCAGGCAATCCACTCACCTCAGCCTCCCAAAGGCGCGGGATTACAGGCTGAGCTACCGAGCCCGGCTGGCCCTTCATTCTTAACTCTCCAGTCACAGGATCTTCTCAGGCTAAGACTTTTTCTGCCTGAATTCATTTCTGGGTGTGGGATACACTGACTTCCGGCTCTGTCTCTGGGTCTGAATGGCTGTAGGAGCAAGGAGGAGAGCAAGTTGCTTGGTCCTGACCCTCCCCTCACCCTGTGCCAGGTGCTGGGCATTGAAGCTGTGCGGAAGGCTCTGGAGCGGGAGCTATACCATGTCATCTCCTTTGATGGCTCCTATGTCAATTACCGCCACTTGGCTCTCTTGTGTGATACCATGACCTGTCGCGGCCACTTGATGGCCATCACTCGACATGGAGTCAACCGCCAGGACACTGGACCACTCATGAAATGTTCCTTTGAGGAAACGGTAATGGCAGAACTGAGCAGGGGGGAAGGGGGGTTCTGTGGGGAAAAGGGCATCCATCAGAGCACTACTGCAGTGACGGTGGAACAGATGGGCGCTGTGTGCGGAGGGCCTAATGGGGCCTGCGCTCTTGACTGTTCAGGTGGATGTGCTTATGGAAGCTGCTGCACATGGTGAGAGCGACCCCATGAAGGGGGTCTCTGAAAATATCATGCTGGGTCAGCTAGCTCCTGCTGGCACGGGCTGTTTTGACCTCCTGCTCGATGCAGAGAAGTGCAAGTATGGCATGGAGATCCCCACCAACATCCCTGGCCTGGGGGCTGCTGGACGTGAGTATGAGGGCCTTGGCTGCAGAGGACCTGGCTGGGTCTCTGAGGGAGGGAGGCAGGCGGTGAGTGGGAAGGTGTTGCTAGTCGCTGGCTGCTGTTCCTGTTCCTCATGAGTCCCTGTGTGCATCTTTGCAGCCACTGGCATGTTCTTTGGCTCAGCACCCAGTCCCATGGGAGGAATCTCTCCTGCCATGACGCCTTGGAACCAGGGTGCAACCCCAGCCTATGGCGGCGCCTGGTCCCCCAGTGTTGGTGAGTAACCTGGCACAGAAAGAAGGCCCTCTGGGTGTTCAGAAGTGGGCGGGCTGGCATCAGGAACAGTAACTATTGTTGGAAATCCAGTGGCAGCAGGATGGGGGAGTTTGTGGGAGGGCGTAGAACTCTAGCTCTGTTTTTAACCTACTTCCTTCTGTAGGGAGTGGAATGACCCCGGGGGCAGCTGGCTTCTCTCCTAGTGCTGCCTCAGATGCCAGCGGCTTCAGCCCGGGTTACTCCCCTGCCTGGTCTCCCACACCTGGCTCCCCTGGCTCCCCAGGCCCCTCCAGTCCGTACATCCCCTCACCAGGTGAGTCATTGTGGTCTTTCAGGTCAGGTTCATTTCATTTTCGATCCTTTTTCTGGGTGAGTCTTTTCATCACTTATCTCCTTTGTTGGCTTTTTTCCCCACAGGTGGTGCCATGTCTCCCAGCTACTCACCGACGTCACCTGCCTATGAGCCCCGATCCCCTGGAGGCTACACACCCCAGAGTCCCTCGTACTCCCCCACTTCACCCTCTTACTCTCCCACCTCTCCATCCTACTCTCCAACCAGTCCCAACTATAGCCCCACGTCACCCAGCTACTCCCCGACGTCACCCAGCTACTCCCCGACGTCTCCTAGCTACTCCCCAACGTCTCCCAGCTACTCGCCCACTTCTCCCAGCTACTCACCCACCTCCCCGAGCTACTCGCCCACCTCTCCCAGCTACTCGCCCACCTCTCCCAGCTACTCGCCCACCTCTCCCAGCTACTCGCCCACCTCTCCTAGCTACTCGCCCACGTCTCCCAGCTACTCGCCAACCTCCCCCAGCTACTCGCCAACCTCTCCGAGCTATTCGCCTACGTCTCCCAGCTATTCACCCACCTCCCCAAGTTACTCACCCACCAGCCCTAACTATTCTCCAACCAGTCCCAATTACACCCCGACGTCACCCAGCTATAGCCCAACATCGCCTAGCTACTCACCCACCAGTCCCAACTACACGCCGACCAGCCCTAACTACAGCCCAACCTCTCCGAGCTACTCTCCAACATCACCCAGCTACTCTCCGACCTCACCAAGCTATTCTCCTTCCAGTCCACGGTACACCCCACAGTCTCCAACCTATACCCCAAGCTCTCCCAGCTACAGCCCCAGCTCTCCCAGCTACAGCCCTACCTCACCCAAGTATACACCAACCAGTCCTTCCTACAGTCCCAGCTCCCCGGAGTACACCCCGACCTCTCCCAAGTACTCGCCTACCAGCCCCAAATACTCACCCACCTCTCCAAAGTACTCCCCTACCAGCCCCACCTATTCACCTACTACCCCCAAGTACTCCCCAACATCCCCTACTTACTCTCCAACCTCTCCAGTCTACACCCCAACCTCTCCCAAGTACTCGCCTACTAGCCCTACTTACTCACCCACTTCCCCCAAGTACTCGCCCACCAGCCCCACCTACTCGCCTACCTCTCCCAAAGGCTCTACCTATTCCCCAACTTCCCCTGGCTACTCACCCACCAGCCCCACCTACAGCCTCACCAGCCCAGCCATCAGCCCGGATGACAGCGATGAGGAGAACTAAGGGAGTGTGGGGCGCAGTGGCAGCAGGCTTGGGCCCTGGGCAGCTTGCTGGCACTCGGCAGTCCTAGCTTCCCTCATGGGTGGAACCCCCAGCCCAATTCCTTTGTACGTAACTCCTTGTGGCAAAGTTCCCTGTTGAAGTTCTGGATCCCGGTTCTGTTGGGGCTTCTTGTCTTGTTCACCACTTGTGCTGTCTCAGAACCCACTGACCTCGTGGTGGTCTTCCTGTCCCATCCACCCCATGCCTGTCCCCAAGTTGAAGATCCTTGAAGATCTTTCCTTGCCTGTGGCTTGATTGGGGGTAAAGGGTGTTTAAATATCCTAGGGGTATTTCCTGCTCTGGGACGTTACATCTGATCCTTGGGAAGAATAAAGCTCATGCTGCCTTTTGTCTGTTATTTTATTTTTTTGAAGTTTAAATAAAGTTTACTAATTTTGACCAAAAGTATGTTGTGTACATCAAGTGTTTCATTGGGGCTCAGGGATAGATACCCAGGCCCTTGCCCCCTGCCTGGGCTGCTGTTGTCATTTTGTGTTTTAGCTGATGTCTGCTGAGGGGACGGGGAGGAGGAAAATGGGAGCGGACGTCAGTCATTGAACACATACTGAGTCCCTGCTCTGCCAGACCCTGCTTTGTACTGGGTTTGTTATAGTCAAGACAGACATAGCCCTTGGCCTGCCTGAAGGTGGTATTGAACATAACAGCTTTTAAACCTATTTTACTGATTATCGTAAATAATTTGGGAAAGTACAGAAGGATAATACAGAAACAAAAATGATCACCCTTATTTTCCCACCACTAGGAGGCATACTTTATTTTGGTATTTTTTCCTACATATTTCTCGAGTCCCTTCTAACAAGTGAACAAAGATGTGTATTTTCTTTTTTTTTTTGAGTTGGAGTCACTCTGTTGCCCAGGCTGGAGTGCAGTGGTATGCTCATGGCCACTGCAGTTTCAACCTGCTGGGTTCAGGTGATCCTTCCACCTCAGCCTTTCAAGTAGTTGAAACTACAGGCGCATGCTGCCACGCCTAGCTTATTTTTATTTATTTTACTTTATTTTATTTTATTTTTTGAGTTGGAGTCTCACTCTGTCGCCCAGACTGGAGCGCAGTGGCCACTCCCGGCCTCGTCCCAGCCTCGACCTGCTGGGCTCCCGCGATCTTTCCACCTCAGCTTTCCAAGTAGCCGGAATTATGGGCATGCGTTACCAGGCCCAGCTAATTTTTTTATTTATTGTAGAGATGAGGTCTCACTGCCCAGGCGGGTCTCGAACCTGCGGGCTCAGGCAATCCACTCACCTCAGCCTCCCAAAGGCGCAGGATTACAGGCTGAGCCACCGAGCCTGGCTCTATTTTTTTTTTTGAGTCTCACTCTGTCACCCAGACTGGAGTACAGTGGCTGCTCCCGGCACCACAGCCTCAACCTGCTGGGCTCCAGCAATCCTTCCGCCTCAGCCTTCCAAGTAGTGGGAACTATAGGCGTGCGCTACCACGCCCGGCTATTTTTTTATTTATTGTAGAGAGACACAAGGTCCAGGCTGGTCCTGATCCCCTGAGCTCAGGCAGTTCTCTCGCCTTGGCCTCCCAAAGTGTTGGGCTTGAGCTACCACACCCATCCTACAAAAATGTGTATTTTCATGTGGACTTATAACCAACAACAAAAAGATTATGAATATGTACTATAATGGTATAATTTGCCATTTTTAGTTGGCCATTTCTAAGTTTCATTAGCACCTTAATGTGGATATTAGTGTTATACATCCTTCCCAGGCAATTTCTGATGTACCTTAGATATTTTTTAAGTTATTTTTTTAATTGGAGTCTCACTTTGTCGCCCAGGCTAGAGTGCAGTGGTACCCTCACTACCACAGCAGCTTCAGCCTGCTGGGCTCAGGCAATCCTTTCAAGTAGCTGGAACTATAGGCATGCACTACCACGCCCAGTTAATTTTTTTTTTTTTTTTTTACTTGTAGAGATGAGCTCTTGCCAAGTTGCCCAGGCTGGTCTTGAACCTGTGAGCTCAGGCAATCCTCTCACCTCAGCCTCCCAAAGTGCTGGGATTATAGGTGTAAGTCACCACTCCCAGCCTATAAGTTATTTTTTATTTTGAAATATTCCAAAGAATAGATGAAGGATAACATTTTGCTATTTTCAGATCTTAAATTGTTTTTTAAAGAATTGACTTATTTTTATTAAAATAATAGATTATAAAAGATCTCATCACTGTGGGAGGAAATAAATCTCACCCTAGAAATAAATCTCAACCTGGTGTGAGCAGTTGGTGGCTATAATCCCAGACATCTCTTTCAGCACATATTCTGAGGAGATAGATAGGAAGTTAGGAATTATTTTATATAAGAATAGAATTATTGGCCGGGTTCAGTGGCTTAGCCTGTAATCCCAGCACTTTGGGAGACTGAGGTGAGTAGATTGCCTGAGCCCATGGGTTTGAGACCATCCCAGGCAACATGGCAAGCCCTCATCTCTATAATAAAAATCAAAAATTAGCTGGGTATGGTAGCAACCTGTAGTTCCGGCTGAGGCAGAAGGATCGCCGGAGCCCAGTATGTTGACGCTGGGGTGGCCGTGAGTGTGCCACTGCACTCCAGCCTGGGTGATAGAGTGAGACTCCACCTCAAAAAAAAAAAAAATGGGATTATTTATATACTGTTTAATAAATACAATAATTTAAGAGGAAAAGTACTCAGTAAAACTTGAATTTGTAGGATGTCAGTTATTTTTCTCTCCACAAGAAATGTTTCTAACAGTTCTCTCGTATATTAAAAGCACAGAAACTATTAAGTTGGTAATGTTACATTTAAAATTTAGATAAGACTGAGTACGGTGACACACTAGCACTTTGGGAGGCCCAAGTGGAAGAATTACTTGAGGCCAGGAGTTCAAGACCAATCCAGACAATGTAATGTGACCCTTATCTCTGTAAAAGAAAAAAATTTTGCATAGCACAGCATGGTGGTGTGTGCCTGAAGCCCCAGTTACTCAGAAGGCTGAGGCAGGAGGATCACTTGAGCCCCACGAGTTCAAGGCTGGAGTGAGCTATGATTGCCCTACTGCACTCCATCCTGGGGGACAGTGAGAGCCTGTCTCTAAAAAAACCTTTTTTTTAAGTTTAGATGTATGTTTCATTTCCTACAGCATTCTTGCGTTTCTCCTTACTAGTTTTTTGTTTTACATGTTAACTTTATGTGCTTTCAAAGATAATAAAATTAGCACCTACATACCCCCCACCCGGCTTAAGGAATTGAATATTGGTGTTCCTTAATGTGCCTCCACCATGACATGAGCCTCCTTCTTTCCCCAAGGTAACCACTACTTTGAATTTTGTGTTAACTGTTCTCATGTTTTTATTTAGACTATGTGCATCCTTAATATTGTTTAAGGCTGGGCGCTGTGGTTCACGCCTATAATCCCAGCACTTTGGGAGGCTGAGGTGAGAGGATGGCCTGAGCCCATGGGTTCAAGACCAGCCCGGGCAACTTGTAGACCTCATCTCTACAATAAATCAAAAAAATTAGCTGGGCGTGGTAGCGTGTGTCTGTAGTTCCAACTACTTGGAATGCTGAGGTGAAAGGATCGCCCGATCCCAGCAGGTCAAGGCTGCAGTGGCCGTGAGTGTTCCACTGCACTTTAGTCTGGGGCAACAGTGAGACTCTACTAAAAAAAAAAGAGAATTTTGTTGAATGTTTTCCAACTGAATATAAATGAAATCATATATAAATCCTTTGTGACATACTTTTTTTAGTCAACATGAAGTTTCAGAGATTCATCCATGTTAAAGTTTATAGCTGTTCAGCCGGGCTCGGTGGCTCCGCCTGTAATCCCAGCACTTTGGGAGGCTGAGGTGAGTGGATTGCATGAGCCTGCGGGTTTGAGACCCGCCTGGGCAACTTGGCGAGACCTCATCTCTACAATAAATCAAAAAATTAGCCAGGCGTGGTAGCACGCGCCTGTAGTTCTGGCTACTAGGAAGGCTGAGGTGGAAGGATCGCCGGAGCCCAGCAGGTCGAGGCTGCGGTGGCCGGGAGTGTGCCACAGCACTCCAGTCTGGAGGCTCACTCCAGAGTTGGAGTGAGACTCCAACTCAAAAAAAAAGAAAAAAAGTTTATAGCTGTTCATTAATTTTTACCATATATACTTAATTAATACTACTATCGATGGATATTTACTACAATATTGCCATCATACACACACCCATGAATTTCTCGAAGGTGTATCTGGAAATAGAATGATTGGATTATTGGATGTATGCTAGGTACTATGGTGTGAATGTGTGCACCCTTCAAAATTCATGTTGAAACTTAATCTTCATTGTGGTGGTATTAAGAGGTAGGGTTGGCCGGGCTCGGTGGCTCAGCCTGTAATCCCAGCACTTTGGAAGGCCAAGGCAAATGGACTGCCTGAGCCTGTGGGTTCGCGACCAGCCCGAGCAACCTGGCAAGACCTCGTCTCTACAATAAAATAAAAAATATCTGGCCGTGCTCAGGTGGCTCAGTCTGTAATCCCAGTACTTTGGGAGGTCGAAGTGAGTGGTGACAGAGTAAGACTTCAACTCAAAAAACAAAAACAAATTAAAAAATATCCGGGCGTGGTGGCGTGCATCTGTAGCTCCAGCTATGCGGAAGGCTGAGGCAGAAGGATCGCTGGAGCCCAGAAGGTTGACACTGGGATGGCTGTGAGCATGCATGCCACTGCATTCCAGCCTGGGCAAAGGAGTGAGACTCTAACTCAAAAAAAAAAAAAAAAAGAGGTAGGGCCTTTGGGGAAGTGATTAAGTCAGGAGAGTTCTGCCCTTATGAATGAATTAATGCCCTTATAAAAGAGGCTTCAGAAAGAATTCACCTCTTTTGCTCTTCCACTGTCATGCCACATGAGGACACAGCATTAGTCCCCTCTAAAGGATGTAACAGCTAGGTGCCATCTTGGAAGAAGAGAACAGCTCTCACCAGACACTGCGCTTGCCAGAACCCTGATCTTGGACTTTTCAGCCTCCAGAACTGTGACAAATAAGTTTCTATTGTTTATAAATTACCCAGTCTCAGGTATTTTTTACAGCAGCACAATCAGACTAAGACACTAGGTAATACCAAACTGTTTTCCAAAACGATTCTATTAGTTTACAATCCCACCATTAGTGGATGATAATTCCCTTGCTCCACAATCTCTTCAATATGTACTATTGCCCAAATTTAAAATGTGTGCATATGAGGTGTGAAATAGTTTTTGGGTTTTTTTGAGTTGGAGTCTCACTCTGTCGCCTAGGCTGGAGTGCAGTGGCACCCTCACGTCCACTGCAGCCTTGACCTGCTGGGCTCAGGTGATCCTTCCACCTCAGCTTTCCAAGTAGCTGGAATTACAGGCATGTGCCACCATGCCCAGCTAATTTATTCATTTATTTATTTATGTTTTTGAGTTGGAGTCTCACTCTGTCGCCCAGACTGGAGTGCAGTGGCTGCTCTCGGCCACCACAGCCTCGACCTGCTGGGGCTCCGGCGATCCTTCCACCTCAGCCTTCCAAGTAGCTGGAATTACAGGCGCACGATATCACGCCTGGCTAATTTTTTGATTTATTGTAGAGACGAGGTCTCACCAAGTTGCCCAGGTGGGTCTCGAACCCACGGGCTCAGGCAATCCACTCACCTCAGCCTCCCAAAGGCGCGGGATTACAGGCTGAGCCACGGAGCCTGGCTTAATTTTTTTTATTTATTGTAGAGATGAGGTCTACCCAAGTTGCCTGGGCTGGTCTCGGTAATCCTCTCACCTCGGTCTTGGCCTTATTTTATTTATTGATTTATTTACTTATTTATTTTTTGAGTAGGAGTTTCACTCTGTTGCCCAGGCTGAAGGGCAGTGGTACGCTCACAGTCACTGCAGCCTCAATCTGCTGGGTTTAGGTGATTCTTCTTGGAAGGTTAGCTACTTAACCTTCCAAGTAACTGGAGCTACAGGTGTGCACTACTACTATGCCCGGCTTATTTTTTTTTAATGTATTGTACAGACAAGGTCTCATCAAGTTGCCCAGGCTGGTCTCAAACCCCAGCTCAGGCAATCCTCTCGCCTCGGCCTGGCCTTATTTTTTTTATTGTTTAAAAATCCTGTTCTTGGCCATTTCTTGCTAAGCTATGGTCTGGCCATATGTTCTTTGAGCTATGGCCAGGCCATGTTTACCTAAGCTTTGGCCCCCTTCCCTACCTTGGGGAGGCAAATCTTCTCACTCTCTCTCATTTACTTTCTAAATAAATTATACAAACTTTCTAAATAAACTATATTTTCCAACCTAAAAACCCCAACCCATTCTTACTCTATACAATATTCTCCTATATTATCCTCCAAAAATGTTACTTTTGCCTTTTACACATAACTCTTTAATCTACCTAAAATAGATTTTTATTTGGTAGAATGAAGGAATCTAATTTCATATTTTTTCATATGGATTGCCTAATTACCCCAGCATAATGTATTAAATGCCCCATCGTTTTAAAATTATGTATCTTGGCCAGGCACTGCAGCTCAGACCTGTCATGCTAGCACTTTGGGAGACTGAGGTGAGAGAATTGCCTGAGCTCAGGGATTCGAGACCAGCCTGAGAAACTTGGTAAGACCCTGTCTCTACAATAAATAAAAAAATAAGCTGCTCGTGGTAGCACGCGCCTGTAGTTCCAACAACGTGGAAGGTCGAGGTGGAAGGATCACCTGAGCCCAGCAGGTCAAGGCTGCGGCCATGAGAGTGCCACTACACTCCAGCCTGGGCAATAGAGTGAGACTCCAACTCAAAAAAAAAAAAAGGAAAAAGACCCTGCCCCTTAGATTTGTTATAGTGATGAACCTGCATTGATACATCATTGTCACTCAGTGTCTGTAGTTTACGTTAGGATTCACTCTTTTTTTTGAGTTGGAGTCTCCCTCTGTCTCCCAGGCTGGAGTGCAGTGGCACCATCACAGTCACTGCAGCCACAATCTGCTAGCCTTCACAGCCTCGACCTGCTGCGCTCAGGCGATCATTCCACCTCAGTCTTCCAAGTAGCTGGAATTACAGTTGCGTACCACCACACCTGGTTAATTTTTTTATTTATTGCAAAGATGAGGTCTCGTCAAGTTGCCCAGGCTGGTCTTGAACCCCTGGGCTCAGGCAATCCTCTCGTCTCCACCTCCCAAAGTGCTGGGATTACAGGTGTGAGTCACGGCACCTGGCCTTGTTTTCTTTTATGGAGACGTGATCTCACTATGTTGCCCAGGCTGGTCTCGAACTCCTGTATGCAAGCAGTCCTCTTACTTCAGCCTCCCAAAGTGCTAGGATTACAGATATAAGCCACTGCAACCAGCCCCCTTTACTTCTTTTTTGTTTTGAGTTGGACTCTCATTCTGTCGCCCAGACTGGAGTACAGTGGCACACTCACGGCCACCGCAGCGTTGACCTGCTGGTCTCCAGCGATCCTTCTGCCCTAGCCTTCCAAGTAGCCAGAACTACAGGTGTGCACTACCACACCCAACTAATTTTTAATTTGTAGAGATGAGGTCTCACCAAATTGTCCAGGCTGGTCTCGAACCTGTGGGCTCAGGCAGTTCTCTTGCATCAGCCTCCCAAAGTGCTGGGATTACAGGTTTAGCCACTGCTTTCTTTTTTTTTTTTTTTTTTTT